>NC_051184.2:8614861-8914861 GCF_013339695.2 Rhipicephalus sanguineus
TCTGATAACTTTGGTCGTCTACCAGTGTCAACATGATCGAGTGCATCCAGCGAGCACCGATATGACAGAACGAAAGCATTAGAACAAGAAGCGACGTGTTAACCCGCACAATGACGAAGCGGCTCGTCTTTGCCAATGAACAGCGGCGATCCATTGCTTCCGTCGCTCTTGCTCAGGAGGCCTTGCGGTGAGTAAAACCGTGTTCCGGGCGCGTTTTTGTAGGTGTTTGAGCACTCCACTCCACAGCAATTGTTATTCGACATCCCTTGAAGTTTCGGCCACCACACATACGACGAACGTTGCTTATTTCACTACGGAAACGTGAACAACGCGGAAACACACGTACAACGACGTAGGAAACCACGGCGGCCGTCTGCTTGCTTTCCCGAGAGCAATGTTGAAGTTCGCCGCCTATGGCGCTTCCGTCGGCGCGCACTAGGCGTATAGTGGCTCCGCGGAGATTTCGCCCTTGTGCTCGCGGTACAGTGCCATCGTGGTCTTTCTCTGCGCATTCGCACTCCACTGGGCGTTTTCCGCTTGGCGTACCAAGGTCCGTATGGCAGTCTTGCGCTCGGCGGCCTCATCCTCAGTGCGTGCCAGGAAGCCGTATTTTCGGCGCAGGGTTTGCACACGGGCGCACCACTGTGTCCGGATGCCAACGATATTGATATATCGAAATAGCTTCCGGGCCCACCTGGTATCGTCCATGTTGCGGAGGCGCGCCTCATAGGCGATTTTGCTCTGTGCCTCGCGGGCCTCAAACGCCGACCATCCCATGTCTCCCTGAATCGCCTCTACCCGGGTCGAAGTTGGTAGCGCCATCTCTCGGGCTTCTTGCGAAGCAGAACATGTCGCTAAATGGAACGCTTCTCTGCTTGGTGCAGGTTTTTCTTGGCTTCGGTGCTTTTGAATGCCACTTTATGCATCTTGCGGCGACACGAGCCAGCTCATCAGCAAAGGCCACCCTGTTTTCAACGCTGTCGTCACCCGACGACGCAGTTCTACTGGCCTTTCCTTTCAAGCATCACAGCGTGACGTCATCATTTGACGCCGCTATAAGAGAGCACCGGCACGATTTCGTCTTCTGTGGGCACGGTGTACCCAAAGCTGCCATGTCGCTAAACGGAACGCTTCTCTGCTTGGTGCAGGTTTTTCTTGGCTTCGGTGCTTTTGAATGCGCGCAGCCACTTTATGCGTCTTGCGGCGACACGAGCCAGCTCATCAGCAAAGGCCCCCCGTTTTCAACGCTCTCGTCACCCCACGACGCAGTTCTACTGGCCTTTCCTTTCAAGCATCACAGCGTGACGTCGTCATTTGGCGCCGCTATAAAAGAGCACCGGCACGATTTCGTCTTCTGTGGGCACGGTGGACCCAAAGCTGCCATGTCGCTAAATGGAACGCTTCTCTGCTTGGTGCAGGTTAGTTCCCGTTCTAGTTCAATACGTAGTGATTGTCGAGGCTTAGTGGTTCTGTCGTGCCCACGGCGTTGTTTTGTAATGGCGTATGACTGTTTTGTCGTTTGCCAACTACTAATTTGCGGTGATGTCGAGGAAAACCCTGGGCCCACCCAGAAGAAACTGTACGAGCAACTACTTGACGGTCAGACAGAAATTTTCTGAGCTGAGAGAACAGATGCTTGACTTTAGGCGTACTGTATATAGTGACTGAGTTCTCAGCATAGCATGAGAACACTGATCAATTGCATGCCATACTGAAATCGTTTGAACACGCAATGTATTTTCAAACTAAAAAGCTAACAGACCTTGAAGACCACAGGAGACGTTCAAATGTAATTATTCATGGAATACCTGAGACCTCAGCAGAATCAGAAGATGAACTAAAGGACAAGGTCGTGAAGGGTCTTTTTCAAGAAAAACTTCAGGTTAAATCTGAATCTGTTGGGCGTATCTATCGACTGGGTAAGCACGTAGGAACGCGGTCTGTAATAGTGTATCTGCAAGACTTTACAGAAAAGAAACAGATAATGAAAAACGCAAGCAAACTGAAGGGCTCAAATATCTTTGTTAAGAATGATTACTCAAAATCAACGCTTAAAAAATGCAGTCTGCTCTGGCACAGCGCAGAGGCCGAGATAGAACAAGGGAAAAGAATCAACCTGATACACGATAAACTAAAGATCGATAAGGATATGTGTTTTTGGGATGAGGTGCAAAATAGGCGGGTAAAAATGACCGGCTACAAAAACACCGCGCCCAACGTAATGTGCATGCGCACAAGCAACTTCGTCTACTTAATTTGAATGCCCGCAGTGTTATGAATAAAACCGAGCCCCTCGAAATCCTACTACTGCTGTACGATCCTCACATTACTGTAATACCTGAGACGTGGTTACATGAACAGGTGAATGATGGCGACATTTTCCGCCTTCCAGTACGGCTTTTCGCAAGGACAGGCAATCAAGGGGAGGTGGTGTGGCCGTCCTGATCCAACAAAAATTTTATGCTGTTTTGTTGGAGGATATACCGGAACTTTAATGTATCTGTATTAAAGTAACTTTGTGGGGCCACTCATTTATCCTATGCTCATTATATAGACCGCCGGACTCAGCTCTTTAATACCTATTAAAATTAAAGGCACACATGTCTATATACCATGGCAACAAAGTTCTTTTGATTGGCGATTTCAGTCTAGAGTAGATTGGGAACGTTTTGAAACTTTTACAGCCAATATCAGTAATGCAAATGCAGTTTTTGACATCATGCTCGCACATAATTTGGTACAATTACCAACGCATTATCAGGGCACTGCTAAGTCTATTTTAGATTTGGTATTTATTCCCAGTGATTTTAGTACACACACCGTAGTAATTGATCAAGGGCTGTCTGATCACTACCTTCTGTCAGTTTTTATCCCTCTGGTACCGCTTTCGTACACTGCAAACTCGTCCTTTCATTGTGTGAAAGACTGTACACGTGCCAATGATGCTTGCATTATCGAGCACCTATAAACCTGTCTGACAGATTTTGTAGCTACCGATGTTTGCAGATTGCGGGACCAATTTAAACGCATATGCTTCTACTGTATCGAAAAATTTATACCGTCTAAACGTAAAAAGGTGCATAAACATACGCCCTGGATGACGAGAAGCATCATTCATCTCAAGCGTAAAGTTAAAAGATTAAAGCAAAAGCATGCTGACCCCAAATTTATAGCTGACGCTCTAGATAAGCTTGCACATGTCGTGCACACCTCGAAGGAATACTACTTCAATACGTCACTCGCAAACGTCCAAAGAATGATCCAAAGAAGCTCTGGAACTATATTAGCGAAAAAAAGAAACCCATATTACAGGTTTTTGTCAATGGTTCAATGGTGTCTGAGCAGGCTGCCATTGCTGAACACCTCAATGAATATTTTCATAGTGTATTTTCTACTCCTAGTGCTTCCCCATCTGCCATAAATGCGGACAATGCTGCAAATGTAACCTTTATTTCTTATTCTGGTGTCGTTGCTATATTGTTGAACTCGAAGACTGAAACTTCTTGTGGACTCGACAATATTCCCAGCATATTTCTGCGTCTCTTTTCAGAGTCTGTTGCAAAATACTTAGTCGTCATTTTTCGTGTCTCTTTGTCGTCAGCCGAATGGCCAGAGGACTGGAAGTCGGCACGAATTGTTCCTATATTCAAGAAAGGTGACCGTCTAGTACTACAAATTTATCGACCGATCTCCTTAGCATCATCATGCTGTAAGCTTATCGATCACCTAATAGCTCATAAATTAAATGAATTCTTAGAAAAACACTCAGTTTTAACAAATCATCAACATGAGTTTCGAACAGGATTTTCTACTACAACACAATTGGTTGCTATCATTCATACCTTTGCAGCTTGTCTTCATGCTAACGGCAAACTGATGTAATATTCTTAGACTACAGTAAAGCATTCGACACAGTTCCACACGTTAAACTAATTATAAAGCTTCGGTTAGTTGGGATACCAGAATTATTTATCTCCTGGATCTCAGCTTATCTACACAATCGCAACCAATACGTTCAGGTGGGAGAAAAACAATCCGGCTGCCTTCCGGTGACTTCTGGCGTTCCGCAGGGGAGCGTACTAGGCTCCCTTCTGGTTCTGGTCTACATTAATGACATTGTCGATGTAATTAGCACCCCGGTACAAATTCGTCTATTTGCTGACGATTGTGTTTTGTTTAGAGATGTAACCTGCATTAGTGACCAATGTGACCTTAATACTAACTTAGGCAATGTGTCAAAATGGTGTGAACAATGGGGAATGCTTCTTAATGCAAATAAATGTGTGTATCTCCCCATAACGCGCAAAAAAGTCCCATTAGACTACACATACAATTTAGCTGAAGCACCTTTACTTAAAGTAGCCTCCTAAATACTTAGGCCTAACGTTAACAAGTACCTTATCCTGGAATTTGCACATAAATAACATCTGCTCTGCCGCTTTCCGTAATTATGCCTTCTCCGCCACAAGCTCAAGACTGTCCCGCCTAGTGTTAACTCCTCTCCTACTTTTCCTTAAGTAGGCCAGAAACTTGATTACGTTCTTGAACACTTTTCAGCGCGAACTCTAAAGAATGCTGGGTTCCCTGTGCATGTTCTAGTGTCAGCCTCGGAAAGATTAATTAAGAAGTGCAAACCCGCCAAGTTGTAACCAGTGATCCAGACGATAAGCCCAGGAGATACGCGGTCATGCCTTACGTGCACCGGCTGTCTCATCGTTTTAAGAAGATAGCAAAAAATTTTGATGTCGATGTTCTCTTTTCATCAAATCTAAAAGTTGGTAAAGCTTGTTCCGCGATTGAAAACAAGGCTAGAGGAACTTCGGGTGTGGGTTGCACGGTGAAGCATCGCAACCTCCCTGTTTAATGCTCTGTCGGAGTGGTCCTTTAGGATTCCCCTCTCCTGCGGCAAGTTGTATATAGGCCAGTCGGGTAAATGCATGATGAAAGACTCCGCCAGCACAACAGCACCTTAAAGGGAACGCCGACGTCACACCTTTCGACTCATTGTAGGGCGTGTGGATGGTAAGCCGTTGTTCGACAACACTGTCTCTTGCACAAGCATACTGGTAAAAGGGCAACGTGAACTTGCGGGAGCGTACTTCATTAAAGATGCGGGAGATGATTGCCATATCTGAGCCGTCCGTCCTGCCTCTTAGATTGTGAGCTACGTAAGCTTAACGAGTTCTTTGACTACAGGTAACTTCCGCGCATGCGTTGTTGGTTTTTCTGGTGTTTGATTTTCCTTTTAATAAACTTCAGTTGTTAGACAGCGCTCGTCTTGTGTCCTCTTCTTTGTGCTCCGTCCAGTTCGCGCTGAAAAGTTTTCAAGAATGCATCAGTTCCAACTCGCCCACCTCTCTACTTCACTTGAGTACGCCTCCATAGTTAGGGGATCCCCACACAAAAATTAACGTTCAAATCCTAGAAAGAATTCAAAGAAAAGCAGTACGATTTATTTATAGTAAATTTATGCAACCGACTCCCCCAACTGCATTACTAACCGGCAAATGGTACAAAACTGTTACAAATTCGAAGGAAAAAAAAGTCGGCTACAGTTTCTTTCAGACATTGTAAACCACAGACTATCCTTAGACACCGCAGCATACGTATCCCCCTTGTTAAGCAGACCCACTCGGCACCACTATCCTCATTCCCTACCGCCAATCTTCGCAAGGAATGACACTTTCGGTACTTCTTCTTCCCACAAACAATAGCTGATTGGAATAAACTAACCGAAGCATTTCCCCAACGCCCTTGACCATTTGTGTAAATACTATTCTTCCATGAATTCCTTAGAATTGTATTATGAACAAGTTGTTCAATTGTTCTTTTCTTTTTTTTTTAAGTCATAACCCTCCGTCTTATATCCAAAGAAATTGTGTAAAAACGCTTTGCAACCTTGTTTCATTCTGTTATTTAGTGTGTATCATGTATGCTCACCCCGCTTGGACCTTTTGTCTGCAGTATTCTATAAATAAATAAATAATTAAATAAATAAGTAAATAAATAAATAAATAAATTTCTTGCACCGTGGCTAAGGCCTAGAAACAACCTAAAAGCAACCAGATTAATCTTCACAATCGTCCAGTTCCGCTATGTCAAGCCTTGCACGGCTTATTGCGAGCTTCGCCTTTTTTTTTGTGTGTGTGTGCTCTACGCAATTTTTTAACGCTGTTCAAGATTCCACGCAATACGTACGTCTGAATATCATACATGCCAGTATCTTATCATTATGTACCTTGAAAAGCTTGTGTATAGATGAACAGCCAAACGGCAATGAGCACTGAGATAAAAACAATAGACCAATTCCCTTGAAGGGCCCTGGAAATACGTTTTATTGACTAATTGAAATCCACGTCAATATAACATTAATATTGCATGTAAGAGCACCGCATGCGCTTTGTCACTGGCGCACCCCCTGACTCATTTCAGATACGCTCAAAGTACAAGCCAAATCACAGTACAAAGACAATACAATATAGATTTATTTAGTTAACAGTGCACAGACGATTTCGAGCTCTATTTTCTAGTCCACTGCTGTACTACGAAGTTCTGCGGTAAGATGTAGACGACTATGGGGGAGTTACTATGCGAACTGACTCTCACCGTGGTACATCAGACATTGATTGTATTTATGTATAAATAATTTACCTTCACGTACAGAACAAACCCTTGTGGTGCACACTGCAGAACGAAGAAGATTGGCTAAAAATGTTTCAATACACATGACCAAGGTACAACTTCCCTTCGGTAGTGCAGGAGAATGCAGTTAGTTGTATTACAATATTCACGCAAGTGTTATACAGTGCTATACAATATTATGCAATTTTATACAATGTCTTATACAATGTGTGAGTTATACAATGCCATGAAGTCACTGCCTCAAATTACATCATCTGCCATGTGAACGCAATCATAACAAATGCAAAGCAAATCATCTAGCCAATCAAATGTACTTCATATCCAAGTTGCTCCGTAGAACTGAAGGCCAAAAATCCTCTAGGAAAGGGTCGACTATGTTCCTCCGTCCCACACGAAAAATGTAACGTATTTCGTACGTAGTGTGCTGTTATTGAATCAAACATTGTGAAGTGAGCACTGCGAAGTTTAACCACGAACAACATGGTAACACAACAGAAACTATGCGATTGCATAAAAGCATTGCACTAATGCTTACCAAGTTTTCTCAAAGCTGCAAACACACGACGGAAAAGCGGAAGGTCTACAAACTATGTATATCAGTATATCACAAGCAAATGTTTGCATGAAACTAAGGTTTCATAATTATTGGTTAATTCAAGAGGAAGGAAATACATTTATGAACAGTGTGGAGTGATGTTTCAATCAAGAAATGAACATGCAGATTTCCATCAACTAAAGTAAACACTATGTACACAAAAAATATATCACTTTCAAATGTAGTCCAGTTAGATGAATAGATGAATTTCAGTCAATAGACTAACGCTGAATGCTTCCGGGAATTCTTCGTGCGATGGTTCCCAGGGTACAGCGTCCATGTTTACTCCAGGAAATCAAGAATGACACCAACAATGGTGATGTCGAAACCCGTCTTGACCAGGAGGAAGAGATACTGGGCCGTCAAGGAACATACGCGCGCTGCGGATTGTACAGGACGTTCACTGTTGTCACTCGTTCTGACACCGCGTATCCAATAAGATGGTGCACGCAGATCACAGCTGCCGTGAGAAGGTAACCCTATTTCGGTCACACAAAAGTCTAACGATCCCTTATGCATTTGCTTAACGCGATTCAAGGCGAAAGCAATTACTTCTTTTTCATCAGTCGATTGCATTGACCCCTCCCCCCCCCCCCCTCCCCACCCACATCCCCGGAAAGTTTCTGCACCTCACGTGGTCTTGCAGTGCCTCAAGGATTGGCCCATCTTTGAATGCACGACGTAGTCATGTGATGACGTCATCGTGTGACGTCATGTTATGTATCGTCATAGTGACATCGTGATTAAGTTACAAATTTTAGCAATATGTGACGTCATGTTGACGTCACTGGCTGACGTCATCACATGATGATTTTTTGCGTCACTCGTGTTGTCGCCGACGGTCACTATTCGCCTTTCATGAGGCACGCAAAGCTTTTGACTTTAAAAAGTAGAGTACCTTTTAACTGGTGCGGCGCTCGCAAAGACGGCGACAAGTTTAACAGCGGCGGCCTTCGTCCCCGTCTTTGTGAGCGCTGCACCTACTAAACGATGAACACGCATCAACTAGCTCAGTTTTCAGTTCTAATACATGTACAGCCTTACAGAAAAAAAAGTAGGCAACAAAAATCAAAACAATGTTGTTCTGATTGCAGCACGTACTCAACAATAACCCTCATTCAGCAAATCGTAGCCAACACTGTCCATAGTTTTAGCCAAGACTAGCAAACACCATTCAGGTCTAAGAACTGCTTATAGTGTGTAAATACGGCAGTAGAAGTCACTTGTCTTAGTGTGCAGCTCTGCTAGTCTGCACCGTCTTAGGGATCGAGTAACATTTGTCGTCAGCATAGTGTATACATAGTTTTCACGTGACGTCATATCCGGCGTGCGGGACATTTGTTGGGCAGTCGCCGCCATCACCGGACGCTTACGAGCACACGCCGTGGCCGCAAAGCCAGCGTGCGGTTGCGTCAGCGCACGTTCCGGCGGCATTTTCGCAGGCAACACTTGTGCACGAAATGAAGTTTTGTCCCGGTTACTTCGACGAGCTCGTAGGACCCACCAGAGTGCGTTATGAAGTGAAAATTGCCATGTGCAGCGGTGTGGACCCGTATAAGCTGCGCATAGGAAGAGACGCGACCACGGATGCCGAGGTACTGCCACCAACGACGCACGTGGATATTATAAACTACCTGGTACTGTCAACCAGCTACATTTCCTTGCAGCAAATGAAGTCTTAGAAGTCCTTAATTAGATGCGCGCAATTATTTTACGAGTGGGTTCGTGAAGAACATTGCAGCGAAGAAGTTGCCGTCACAACGTGTCGTCGTGTTGGCCGAGGTGAGTGTGTAAACAGCAGCCCAGGCCGCTTCTTGCGAGTTTGTGCGTGCTTCAGGCCCTTAGCCAGGGCGCAGGGGACCCCCCCCCCCCCTCCCAGTAATTTGGATGGTTGTAAGTATTTTACCGAAAAAAAATAATAAAAATCGGTGTTTTTCAAGGCCTTCAGCAAGTGCCCCCCACCTCCGGAAAAAATATTTCTGGCGACGGGCCTGATATGCTTACGCATGAAAAAAACAAAAAAAGCGGACTTCTTTTTCTTTTTATCTTCGTAAAAGTAAGTCGTACTCACTGCTCACGCCAGTTTTACCGTAAACTCGCAAGGCGTGCACGAAAGTGCCTTCCTTCTTACCTCATAGCAAGCGAGAGCCTCAAAAAAAAAATAATAATAAGAGGCGAGCATCTAACAATGTGCAAGTGTGAACATCTGAAGCAAGCTTAAGTTGGTTGCTTTAGCAGAAATGCCAGCGAAGACATCCTAAACACGGTTTTTTTTTTTTTTTCATGAAAAGGAAAATCTCGTCGAGAGTTCAACTACCAAACTAAAAGGCGCCGGCGCCTTTCTGAGAGGGCCCGCGTTCTCTCGCACTGCTTGGTGATAACCTTCGGCAAACAAAACATGCCGGTGCCTGGCTCTCTGTGGGTCGGTTTCGCAGAAGTCTTGCTTCTGCTACGACAGCCGAACATCGCACAAATCGTCATGGCTGTGGCTCTAAGTATAACACTGCAAAATGCGCGCGCCAGCTGCCGCAACACGGTAGCCGGGTTAGCCGCGTCTCGAAAGGTTCCCGAACATGGCGGCTGAGCAAAGCGGAAGTGGCTGTGGTGACGTCGCGTGACTTCCGCGAAAAATATATGTATAATGCCTAGCGGGGAAACTGGAGCTAGTGTCTATGCGGGCTCCTTCAGCGGCGCTTGAGCCACCAAGGGAATGATGGGAAGTACAGGCTTCGGATCTGCTTCGGATGGCTTTCGTTCTGAAGATTCGCGACGCTTGTTTGCCGAGTGTAAACAAAGCGATATGAAGTTATTTCCAATTAAAACTTGCTTCATTCTTTTATACGTGAAACTTTTTGCAAAAAGATTGCGTGACGGTGAGATGGAAGTGAAACCTGGACAAATTCAACCACCAGGGTATGGATTGCTCTCCAATTGTGTTCCAGATTTGGCATCGCGATATAATTAATCTTTTTTTACAACACTTAAAACAAACACGCTTGTTTTCCCTCGAAGGTACGTGTTATCTATTTATGGAAATAACAGTACTGTATTGAGTGCTGTATTGAGTGAGAAACACTTAACGTATCATCTGCTGCGATGGTGCGTCTGTACAAGTGGGCTGTCCCCAACGCATCTCTGTTTTGTTGTGAAGTCGAGTCAGAGGAGCGTGACGGTGCGCCTACTTAGCTTCGCCGTCGTTTCGCAGTCGATTTGAAAGAATTTGACAAGTAGCGCGTATCAAAAAACGTGAACTCTATGCCAGTTCCTACACTGGCATGGGACGCTACGTCTATGCGCAGCGGTGAGTGCACGACGCTTTGCCGAAACTGTGAAATACAGCCTGTAAAGCTGCAACGTCGCAGCGAACCAAGAGATGTAGCGGTCTTCAGCCTCTTTGAAAACAAAGGCACTGCTTGAATGCTTTGCAACGCAACCTACTACCCACGCCTCGCGAAGAACGAAACTGAAACTGCAGAAAAAGATCCTTAGATTGTTCGCTAGCTAACCGAAGCCTGTACCCGTTCGAAGCCTGTATTTCCCATCATTCTCATGGTGGCTCAGCGATCGCAGCGCCAGTTTTCTTTCTATATAGATATCGGACACCGTCCTACCCCGTTGCAGAGTGCGAGTCTAAGAGCGCCATATAAGATATCGCATTCCAAAAATTTGGATGCGACCCTAATTCTTGACTTAGTGATCTGGCGCTGACACTAGCACGTCGGCATTCGTGTGTCCTGGTGTATTCCTTGGATTGATCTTGTGCTTAATCGCGCTGCAGGAATTGATCTCAGAGGTCACGTAAAAAGAAGCGCGTGGTTTAGACCTGCTCCTCCAGGTGCTGCAACAATCCCAGCTGCTCGCAATATTTCAATGAAGTCAATCAACTATTTTTTAAGACGAAATCCTTAGATGCCTCACCAAACGCCAAAATTGACCGGCGGCGTCCCGGGTCGGCGGCGTCGGCGTCAACACGAGTGGTGCAAGAAAGCATAATCGCGTGATGACGTCACTACGATGTCTCATGATGACGTCATCACATGACATCGTCGCCAGGTAATAGCTGGGCCGATTACGGGGGCAGTGCAAAACCAGGTGAGGTGCAGAAAGCTTGCAATGCCTCCGATCCTGGAGGCTGTGCAAAACCGCGTCAGGTGCAGTAAGCTTTCGGAGGTGGGCGGGGAGAATGCGTAAGGGGCACTGTAAGGTTTTATCCTGACAGTTCATTGGCCCTTATATTAAGTAAAGTTAGGCTCCGATAGCGTATGTATCCAACATAACCCTTAACTTCAACCAGGACCACTTATTTCTATATTTTAACACTTTTTTTCTGCATATTAGGAAGACCAGAAGTGCTTGACCGGAAGTACTTGGAAGGGAAACAAGAGTATCACTCGGTACTAGTGCACATGAACTAAAGTATCGGAAAAAAATGCCTCTCTGAAAATAAGCAGGGCAAGCGCGTCTTTTTACTCAGCTACGAGCGAGACAGGACGGCACCACTTTTCAAAGGCTGTCATGACTATTTAATTGCACTCATTGCGCATCATGACCTGTAAATCACACTTCAGATGCCACTTTGTTATCCACCTTTTCTTTTTCGTACATTAGCCTTGACCCTTCCGCGCACGTGCTATCCCCTTATCGCCATTCAACTTGTTCTCAAAACATCTTACAGTTTGTGGATTACCGATTTGATAATGATATCTGGAGTTTTATGTGCTAAAACATATGATTACGAGGCACGCCATAGTGGAGGGTTCCGGGAATTTCGACAATCTCGTGTTCTTTAATTAAAGGTGCCCTGCAACACTTTTCCAAGCAATCATCGAATGTCTTCATTAAAGGAGTTCTCTTGCCTCACGAATCGACTGCCGCAAACAAATTTTTTAGAATCCGTGAAGTGCGAGCGGAGTTACAGGAATTTGCCGCACACTTTAAGCGCTTTTCTTCTTTCGTACCAGCGAGCACGCTGAAAGCCACGCAAGAAAGGAGGGGGAGGGGGGTGGCGGTGAGAAGGCAGATGACAAGGGGCCAAGAGGCTACGTCCGTTGGTCAGCGCGCGTCGTGAATTTGACAATTTTCTTAATCTTTTTCCTTCGAACGCCTGGCTTACTTTCACTGCGATTGCGAGCGAGCGCGCGGACATGCGCCCGCATCCTGCGGCTGCCGCGGTAAGTATACTGCTCACGGGGCTCAAATCAGCCAATTGTCACGGGCTTTGGGTTTGTGGCGTGGTCATTTGTGTTTATGGCATCATTTGTCGAGAGAAGAGTGGGCGATTTCGAGCTAACCTTGAGAATTAATTGTAAATTCCTGGCCGCGTGCTGCGCTATAATGTTTGGCTCACGTGTTCTCAGGAGCCTCTACTACCGGTCAGCAGTGTTTTCTCACTGATCAAAAAGTGTTCCAGGGTCCCTTTAACGTGAACTGACATCGCCCAGTACACGGACCTCTAGCATTTCGCCTCCAGCGAAATGAGACCGCCGCGGCCGGGATCGAACCCGCGAATTTTGGGTCAGCAGACGAGCACCGTTACCACTATACCACCGCCGCGGCCTACGTAAAAGGTCGACTTCTTACCTGCATCGATGCAGAATACTGCGTCCAGCTTTCCTAATCCGTTCACGACAGCTGATAACATGACCCCAGCGATCACCAAGGCGCTTCTGTGACGCATTGTCTCGATGGCCTGCAGTGCGAACGAATGAGGGAGTGGGTTCGTGTGTCAGAGACAACATTACTATACATTACTAAAGCGTGACCTTATGGAAGGAACACTAAAAAGAAAAGCGATTTTTGTTGCATTAGTAAATTACCATTTCGCATTGCCAAAAACACCACACATGCTGCGGTAAGAGAAAACACGCGAAAAAAAAAAAACGCCGGTGGCCTCGCCACCTTGAAGTTTATGCACCAGTCGCCATGACATCATACCCTTTAACGGCATCTAATATGGCCTACGTAGTTTCTAATCGGTAAAAGTGAAGTACATTGTCTTCTGAGGTAGCCAGTGGCTTAACATACCAAGTATCAGGAAGCCGCGTTGAGCCAATGGGGCCATATTAAGAAAAAGAAAAAATACTTTGGAATCAGTGACGTCACCATCAAATATTTCGGTGGGAAATTTAAGTGAAACTTTTGGCATTGCTTTTCTCAACCATTAAGAAGCCTGTGGTGGTGAAATTAACGACAGTAGTGTTTTCGGAGTATAATTCATCATTTTAAACAATGTTATTAACACGATAGCGTTAAAGAGCTCGTTTCGCAGCAATTTCGGCGTCGGCGTCAGTGCCGGCGTCGGCGTCGTTGGTTGTGAGCGAAAGATCAGCGTTGTCCGTGACCGAAAAATTGAGGAAGATGCAAATAAAATAAATAATAAAAACTTCGGTTCTAGTGAGAATCGCACCCAGGCTTCTACGCGGCAAGCAGGTGTTCAACCACAGAGACATGCCATTTTTTTTTTCTTTGTTTGTGGTTGTACGTCACTCAAACGGGCACAACAAGATTATGTTACAAGACAACAAACATGCAAGCACATATATGCCTTCAATCACAGCATGAATAACATTACGATTTAAAATTCCTTCATAGTAAGCAGGGGTTCTACCCTAGCCAACCATGAAAGAACACATTCTATGGTTTTTTTCTACCTCGATAAACCGGGTCAAGCTTTCTTGAAACTACTGTCCTGCTGGTCTTCTGTCTGGGTCACAGTAAAATTCAGCCATTCGTGAGCGCCATATACTGTTAGTTGGTAAACAGCTTATAAATAGTTGGTAAACAGCTGGTTCAAACAGTTGGGACTGATCAAACAGTTGGTAAATAGGTTGTTTTTTTTTTTCTCGTGAGGCAAGCGACCCCTTCCTGTTAACAGTGGGCCAAATAAAACTATGCCGACTGTTACCCGAGTTGATTGGCAGTACTCAAGTGACGACAGGTGCAGTGCAAGGTTATACGAAGGAAGTTGTGGCAAGTGTGCGTTTTTTCAGCGTCCGCTTTCTACCGACTACCTGTTTTCTGTTGGAAAGAAAAAAAAAAAACTTGTTAAGGTTGTATGTGACAGTGGGTTGCCCATCCCAATGCACAGAACGCTACATACTGCACGCAAGGGTCAGAATGTACTTACACGAGTTAAAAAAATCAAAGCAGTTCCAGATTCATTTTTTAACACGAAAGTGTTTTATGCCGGGGTCCACCAATATTTCAGTGACGTATTTTCGTTACGGAAATGACGTGAGAAAAATGCGCACGGTAAGATGGCAAAGAAAAAAAAAGTTCTGCCACCGGTAGTCGAACTCACGACCTCTCGGTCCACGACAGCAGGTGCCGGGCACGCTATCTACTACGCCACGGGCACTTATTTTTTCTGCATTGACTACGCCACGGTCACAGACACTGGAGTCTTTACAAACGCGCCTTTATATCTCACGCTTTCCTCTCGCAGTGCTCTTAGTCGACGGGTAAGGTGTAGGCGTCTGGGAGCGGTAAAGTGCAGTAATGCATCATGACCGTGGCCTCCGCGATTAGCTCCTGCAACGCGCCGTTGCTAAGCGTCCGTCCCATTCGGCGCGTGTCCAATAGAAGTGCAATTTTGTGAACGCCTTAAGCAGGGAACAGACGGTCCGATTTTCCATGCGATCCGACGGCCGACGCCGCGGTGGGGGAGAGGGAATGGTGGCTGTACGATGCTATGAAAGGTCACCATTCCGGTTTCCCCTCCGCCGTGTCGGACGTCGAATCGCATGAAAAATCGTACCGTCTGTCTCGCCCTTTAAGGTGGCGGTCCCACTCCGGCGAACCCCCCTCCGCATTTTACGCATTGTTTGCGGACACACTGTGCTCACTGCGCTTGACAAATAAATATTAATTGTAATAATTCAGAAAGCTTATGATCTCCGCTTTCTAATGACACCTGGCGTTAATGCCTGTTCGGAAGCGTTACCTAATAGCAATGAAAATAGTGTGAGCAACAAAAGGCATTTTCGTTGTACAAGCCTCCGTTGTACGGCCAGTACGGCGAAACTGTTCAACATAACAAGACCAAATTTACCGTGCCTTTAGAAGAAGTGCTATTTAAGGTTTCTATGAAGAGATATTAGCCATAAAATAATTAGTAATTTATTTACGCTCTAATGAAAATGGGCAAAATATTAAAAGTTTTTGTGAGAATATCTTTTTTACTTTTCAAAGCAGAACAATAATATTTAGTGGCTACGTAGACTACATTACACTTATTTTCCATGCGAAGTTGCTTTGTGTTCTGACGAAAACTTGATGAATTATCATTGTGTCAATGCCGCAGTTTATGGCTGTACTTGGTCACGCATTACCGATGAAGGGACAAAACTATACAAGCTGCTACTGTGAACTTCTACATAATGAAGAAGCAAGGCCCTTTCTATGATTCTATGAAGAGAAAATTCCTTTATCTTTATTAGGGAACCTGCAAGACAGCAGTGAATTTACGTAATTTTCCTGCTGACCAGTCCCGTAGAAACTCGCTTTTTTTTCGTTTAGACGCTAATTGCCAACGAGTATTGCACATTAGTAGATGCATATTGTGTCTTTTATCTACTTGTGCTCACTAACTTGACCACTCAGTGCTTCAAACAAAATATTCTCAATGAATCATAAGTCTCACAGGCGTTTTTTGGTGGTAGCTCCATCTATGAAATGAAACATCAAGTTGCTTTATGCGAGTTCAAGCGTTCGCCAAAAGTGGCGCAATTAAACATAATAAAACGGGTAGAACAGGCATGAATTATATCTCCAGGCCTCATAGTTTGCTTCACTAGCTAAGTCTAGTCGCCGCGCGTAACAAACATCAACCGTAAAAGGAGGAGGGCTTAGTGATAAACCCTTTCCACTCGCCCCACGTCAGCAGGTGGGGCGGTCTCATCAAGCGGCAAATGGTTTCGGTATGCAGGAAGATTGCGCGTTCGTCACGCGTTCTTAGAACCAGTGTTCCCCGGCACGTCTTTAGTAATGTGCATCTCTTTGTGGTTCAGCTGCTTGTGTTTTGCGCGTTCCTTTGAGTGTTTTGGTGCCTGTGAGGTTCGAAATTGTGAAAGGAAGGACGCTGACATGCCGTGTGAATGATACGTATGTAGCGCCGCTTCAAAGGGGACACGATGGTGAACGTATGAAAGCTTGTCATTGCTGGAATTTTCAAAGTATGCCTGTCGAGCGCTGTGCCGACAACTTCCACTGACCAGTAGTGGTAAGTTGTACCCAATCAGGTAATTACGTCCTAGTTGCAACGATGCGACAGAAGCGAGACTTTGTTGAAGATGCAGAACGTTCTAGTCAACGTGGCAGAATATTCAATGTACGGGACCCTGGAAAAGTTATATTGTGCTTTGTGAAAAGACGCACTCACTTCGGATAAGACGATCACTGTCTTTGCCACTAATGAGGGCTACGGTGTCAGGAAACAGTTCGACTGAGGAGGACTACTCTACCTAGTGGGATAACGCTGTTGCGCACTGCTACTTTGTCGTAAAGCGGCTTGCTGCGTAGCCAGAACTACTACTAATGATCGGATAACAACTAGTTCGTAGCAAAGTACAAGGCGGACAGTGCAATGTCTGGTCAACGAAGAATAAGCTGACTTAGACGCACGTGAGAGTGGCCACATGAACAAAATAGTGCCGATACATATGCTACTGACGAACATTTTGTTGAAAAACTTTTGCGGCAACCTAAATGGAAAACTTGTCGATGGTGCCTTTAAGTCAAAATAAAGGAAAACCACAGCTTTCCACAACAAATAAGTGTATTCATGCTTTTATAGAACAAGCATAAATAAAAACTGGATTCTGTAAAAGCCTACATGACAGGTCATGTAAGCCCCCAAGGCGACCCTGTCCAGCTCTGACCCAGTGCAGCAACAAGCCCTGGTCGACCGTCGTGCCCGGGCGGCGGCAAGAGCCAATGGTCTTCCGGACTTGGAGGCCCACCCCCAATAGCGACTTATTTCTACCAATAAATGTTGTATTCTCTCCTTCCCAAGGGGGCGCCCAGCCCCCTCGTGTGCACGCCTACGCTGGCCGATGTACCTATACCACGGTGTAAGAAAAATAATTTAGGTGTGGACACTCTCCGCCCGCCGCGAAGGAGAGCGCGTCCAGATAATGTTCGCCTTTAATACATGCGCCGGCCGCAGTTTCGTGGGGGGCGCTGCGACATGGGGGCTTAAGAAACCTATTGCGACGAGGCGAACGCGCGTTTTTCTTCATTTTTTTTTCACCTCATTGCATTTTTTTTTACCGTGCACGCCAGCAACAGAGCAAGGAACCCATACCGCGTTTCTCGCGACCGTGCTCGCGACCGAAAAATGCGACGTGCGGCGAACGCCGGAATTGGCTGCACGGCGTTAGAAAAAAAAAAGGATGCGGAAATGAAATTACATAATTGTTCTTATTGTTTAGACCGCTGCTGCTGTAATTTACGCACAGCGGAGGAGGAAAGAGCAACTGAACGGCGAGTTTTCACACGGCCACGGTGTAAACGGCGCACCCGACGCACATAGCGTCCCTAACAGCGTTGCGTACGCAAAAGCGCGGCGTCTTGCTTAGAGCGCGTGAGCAGTCTTTCTGCTCGCTGACTTCTCACGTGCGCAACGCCGTTACGGACGCTACGCACGCAGCTCGTCTTCTATAGTACATGCGCCGGCCGCGGTTGCGTGGGAGGCGCTGCGACATGGGGGCCGAGAGGAGGAAAGAGGCGAACATTATGTGGACGCGCCGTCGGGCGGAGTGTCCACACCTAAATTATTTTTCTTACACCGTGACCTACACTCAGTTTCATACAATATATGCAACGCTGTGGAAGCTATACAAGAAGTTCAGTCAGCAGTATGTGTGACTACGCGCGTCTTGCGCCTGGCTTTCATCGTTGTAAACGCTCGTGCGAGACGACCACGAACGCGCCTGCACAGCGTCGCGAAAGGTTACAAATGAGAACAAAGAGACGAAAATAACGGGGTGTCTTGCCCTCCAACGCACAAACCATCTTGGTTTATTACTGTTCCCAAGAGAAAAAAATCATGCCTCACATGGAAAAATCATTGTCTTCTTCCTCACGCAAACGCATCCATTGTCAGACGTCTCGCTGGCAGAAGCATGTGTTCTAGGAGGTTCTAACTCCGGTAATTAGTGGTAGTCATGTGTTCAACTGATCATCAAGATGTACTTTATTTTGGTAACCGTTTATTGCAGTTTGAGAGGATGAAATTTCGCAGATAACTCTCGAATTATAATTTGCTGAAATCTGTCGGTCCATTTTTTTCCTCCTCCAATTGTAATAAGCAAAAGCACGCCCCCCCCCCCCCCCCCCCCCACACACACACACAAACACACACACAACAGGCATGCGCTCGCGCGATGCTATAAAAGTCACTGGCATGGTCGCTAAAATGAACCAAAATGATTGTTTTAGTAGCGGCCGTGCAATTCCACTGAAACGCTGCGAAGCGTTTGATTGATGTTTTGTTCAATACTATTTCACTGAGGCACATTATATTATGTGAGTGAGTGCGTTAGTGAGAGCGTAGCGCGTGCGTGTGGGTGAGAGCGTGTGTGTGTGCGTGTGTGAGTGCACGCTGTTGTACGCACCAGTGTGCGTGTGTGTGCGTGTTTTTTTTTTTTCTTTTGTTCTCAAGCGATTGTATTTAGACGCTGCGCTGTCCTTTCTCAAGGGCTGCAATAGGAAGCGAGCGTTTGTCCTTACAAACTGGGGCACTTATCGTCATGTCGTTGAAACGACGCCAACAGTTGACCCCGATTGTAGGTGAAAGACGCCGTCCGCGTTTGTGCTCCTTGCTTTTTGTCGGCCGATTTCCGTCACCTAGCGCGACATATAACATATAAAACACGCGCGAGGCGACGCTGACCATACTTGCGCGCGCAATTTTCTCGCTTTCTGCAAACGTGGATGAGTGGCGTCGTCTGTTGTCGTTTTTCGAACTATTGGCAAGATGGTGGTAGTGGAACCGCCACCTTAACAAACCGTGAGGTGGCGACTTTCGCCCAAACCTTGGCACCGCTCATAGCATCCATCGATATTAAAAATAGCTCTGCGACGCTCGCCTGCCTTGGCCTGCCTGGCTGAAACACCGCGTTCCCCGCTGACGCTCTCCCCGCGAAAAATTGCGACCGGGCTAGAGGAGAGACACGACGCGCGTTGCGTTTCCCTCTAGTCCGGCCGTGGCAATGGCCGTGGTGCTCAGTAGGGATGGCGACCTTAGCCGAAGTTGTGCGTCCAAGCAGCGACGCTCTTCTAGCTGTCACACCGCGTTCTCTGATTACGCTCTCACCGTTAACTACTACAGCTACCACAAAGGTTTGTTTAATCATTCATCATGGACCTTAGTCGTCGGGTTGGAGATGTACCACCAAGCGTCAACGTGGGTGCATCCACGTTAAACGCTGCTGTAGCTGAAAAACACCAGCATACATTGTGCAAGCCCTCTATATCAATGTAAAGTAAACATTCAACTAATACTGTAAGGACACATTTTACTTTCGTGTTATGCCGATTCCTATGACGGAGGGATCAACCAGGTTTTTTTAATTACACACAGTAACACTTCCAGTAAGAACCTTTTGGAGTAGCGAGGTTTTTATATTCCGTGAGGCTCTGACTGCTCAATCTGTAACCAACCTGAAACAATTGACCACATCTTTTTGCACTGTTGGGAGGGGGTGTACTTTTGGGCCGTGTTGCGGAGGACAATAAAACAAAATTTCCGTTAGACCCTTATAGCATTAGGCACCTAGCAATAGACAATGAAGACGGATCATCCACGGATTGATCTAACCACAGAGCCATGCCATTGCTTGAAACTGCTTCAGAAAGAAACACTATATGAATCTCATGTATTGGGAGGAGTCTCCTTAACGCATTTAATATAGCGCGACAAAAGCGTACAATCGCGCCGGGCGCCAAAACATGTGAGTTGCGCAACGAGCGGTTGTTTTAAAGGCCTAGCCATAAGAAAGCGCTTAGGCATATTTAATCATCACCAGCAGCAATAGCATCAACAAAGGGAGCAGCTGCGTATGTTCACGTGTTGCTTTACGGGCGCGTAGAAGGCGCGTAGAGGGCGCTTCGCTAATTCGCAAAAAGAAAAATTATGGTGTAGCGGACCCTTCGCAACAGCACTTCCAGGAGGCATTCTGGGATAGCTTGAAATTGCCAATTTCACACGTACAGACGTTCGTTCCCTTGCGGCGCGGTTGAGGCATCCACCGAGAACCGCAACAGGGCTAGCAATTGAGAAGGCGATGCGCACGGGGCTCGATATACGCTAGCGCGTTCTACTCTTGAAGGCGACGCTCAAGCGTCCTCCATGTTCTTGTTTCACTGTAGTCACCCTTTAACATCCTGTGGGCAAGGAATAAGCTGTTTAGCTTATAATGCTGGTCAAGGTGATAACCGTTACATATAGTCACAGTGGGAGATTTTCTCCTGGGAAAAATTCAGATGCTCCTTATGCATTTGTCTAAGACGACTCGACAGCGAAAACCGATTTCTGTTTTTCTCAGTAAATTAAACCAATCCCCCCTTCCCCCCCAATCGAAAGCTTTTCTGCACCGCGACGTGATTTTTAGTGCCTCCGGGATCAGAGGCATTGGAAGCTTTCTGCTCCTGCCGTGGTTTTGCTGTGCCTCCGGGATCGGCCCACGTTGGTTCAAGCGACGACGTCATGCGATGGCGTCGTCATCTGACGTCAGTTCACGTAACCTTATAGTGACTTCATGACGACGTCACAAATTTTGGTGACCTGTGACGTCGTGATGACGTCATCAGATGGCGATGATTTTTTTGCATCACTCGTGTTGACGTCGACGGTCACTTTTCGCGTTTGGTCAGGCATCTAAGGCTTTCTCCTTAAATCGAGTTTGTCCATATACGAAACGGCTGAATGATTTTCCTCATTGATCAGCGAAATCTCTAGATGAGGCATAACTAATATTGGATTGGTATCGCTGGCATACATATATACGCAGTAGGGTACGCATATGGGGCTGTTTGGTTCATGATTACGAATAGAAAAACAGTGCTAAAAAACAGGACGAAGAAAGGACACAGACCAGCGCCGTGGCCTGTGTTCTTTCTTCGTCTTGTTTTTTAGCGCAGTTTTTTTTCTATTAGTTATACATATACCCACTGTGCTACTGACTACACGATATTGTCTAAAGGTTCACTAAACTGCAGCGCTAAATAAATTGAGACTGACAGTAAATTATTCTCATAGAACTCTATGTCGTTAATGTTGCCGTCGTAGGTTGATTTTTAAACCAGTAAATGAACTTTAGGTTGGGGTTTTTTTATGTTCGCGCCAGACAACCTGCACCTGATTTTCGCTGTAACGTCATTAATAATAATTGTTGGGGCTTCACGTTCCAAAACCACGATATGATCATGAGCGAAGCCTAAGTGGGGGGCTCCGAAAATTTCAACCACCTGGTGTTCTATAACGTGCTTCTAAATTTAAGCACATGGGTGTTCTTTTCATTTCGCCCCCATCAAAATGCGGCCGCCGTGGCCAGGACTCGAACCCACGCCCTCAAGCTTTTTAGCTCGAGGGCGTGGGTTTCTTACCTTAGTGTCCCATGCCTGTTCATACAAGTACCTCGGTGTTCATTTCTCTAATAATCTCTGCTGGTCATCTCATATACAGAAAGTAACAGCTAAAATATCACGCACATTAGGCTATCTAAAAGGTAATCTACATGGAACTCCTGCAACTACCCGTAAGCTCGCAGATCAAACATTTGTTCGGCCGCAATTAGAGTACGCATCACCCATTTGTTCACCCCCTCAGGCTTACTTAATTAATTCCCTTGAAGTTCAAAATCGCGCCGCTCGTTTCATTTCCATAAACTATAACCGTCACTCCAGCGTAACTAACATTAATTCATCACTCTCTCTTTCTACCTTGCAATCACGCAGACTAATAGTCTTACTTTGCCTATTTCATAAAATCGTCTACAGTGCCAATCATTCAACGCTGCGTCTCGTCAAACCTTTTCGCACTTCACATCGTTTGAATAACTCACTAAGCTTCCAACGCATTTCAGGTTGAACCATTTGTGGTCTTCCGGAGCACACGGTCATCATTCGAAATGCAACAAATTTTAGGGCCGAGGTCACGGCCATCTTGCCTAATTAAAGAGTTATTAATTATTGTATAAGGATGTTTTCTTTTCTTTACAGTGTTCCCTACTAACAGTCAACAAGCATTGTATAATGAAGTTATTCATGCTCCTGTTATTATTACCCCTACTTATGTAATCCCCCCCCCCCTCACACAATACTCCAATGTAGCAGCCTGTGAGGCCATTTGAATAAATAAATAAAGCGACACCCTACGTGCTAAGCTACCACGGCGGGTATCTGTGACGTCGCGGACTTCAAAGTATTTATTTTTCCTTTAGTGCCGCCACATTGGCTGAATAGCGTTTTCACAAACTTGCAATGTTTAGTCTCTGACTGCGTTAAAACACTAAAGCAACTCGTTTGTCACAAACAAAGAATGATGCAGACCCTGAAAGATTTAGTCAAAATTTGTGGCGTCGCGTCCCGTCGGTGCCGGAACTTGAAAGGCGTCGATAACTGTATTTGTTTTCTGCGCGTTTCCTGGCTTACCGGCCGCCTTCTCCTGGCCAAAGTGGCGCTTTCCGGATTGCGAAGACTTTTTTTTATTTATTTTAGAACATACTGCGGTCACTGAAGACCAGGCAGGTGGGGAACATTACAATAAACAAATATGCAAACATCGAGAAAAATTCGAAGGAATAATCAACTTTGCAAGGTACCCTTTGAATAGAGCACGAAACTATGGTTATTTAGCACAATTAGGAAAGAATGACCATTACGAGTGAAAGCGTAGCCTTTTTTTATTTAGCATCCCTTTAAATAACAGTAAGTACGTTGTTTCAGAGGTATAGCGTGGTAGCGGTTTAAACACTTTATAGCCTACGCGTAATCATATCCATCATCATCAGCAACAGCAGCAGCGGCCTGACTGCGCCCACTGTAGGGCAACGGCCTCTACAATGTTTCTCCAATAACTCGTCCTTTGCTTGCTGCGGCCGCGTTATCCACGAAAGCTTCTTAATCTCATCTGCCCACCTAACTTTCTGTCTCCCCCTCGTGCGTTTGCCTGCTCTTGGTATACAGTATCTAACCCTTAATGACCAGCGATTATATTATCTTCTCGCTACCTAACCCGCCTATGCGCAGTTCTTTTTATTTCGACTAAGATGTCCTTAATACCCGTTTGTTCCCTGACCCACTCTGTCCCTTCAGGTTACACCCATTATTTTTCAGGCGAAAGCCTTCGACGCCTCATCAAACGCGAAGACTGATAGTCGGCGTCGGCTGCGTCAACACAAGTCATGAAAACATTCGCATCACGTAATCACGTCACCATATGATGTCATTACGTCATATATGACGTCATCATTATGTCTCTATGGCGCCACTATGGCGTCACTATCACATCGACACTTCTGCACAGTTGATGACTGCACAGAAGTGTCGAGCATTTTAGTTGTGCCGAGCCAGGAGAGCTAAAAAAGGTTGCCGCTTTAGTCTCCGATTAACCTGTCTCACCTTGCTTATCATATGGTAGCCTGCAGTGGCCGTGGCGGCTTGTAACAAGGCGATAAGTAAGGCAGCGAACTCAAGCACATTTAGAAACCCAGCTTTCAAGTTTGTCCCATAACTTGATCTACCTAACAAGGGAGATGATTAGCGTCCACAGTTTTCTGGCCTAAGAAGACTGCCCACCTGGAAAGAACTGTGTCTGTTCCTAATTATGTTTATTTCTCTCTCTGCTTCTCTCTCAGCAAGGATGCGTTCACAGAGAGTTGTATACGTGCAAAAACAGCTCAACATCGTTATACTACGCCTGAAAGTATCTATTATACGCATATGAATCCGTCTCACCAGCTGCTACAAGTAGCCGCTGACAATGTGATTGGCGGGCAGCCTTCTTGAATTACGTTGATAATGAGACACTGTCTGGCCATTCCAAAAAATTTTAGTTATTGTTCAGCATAGTAATGCACTGTTTGTTGTGCACACTTCATTTTAACGGCGCGAGTTTTTGCGGGCTTGTGACGTCACGTAAAAAGTACTAAGAAGTTTTTAAGTAGTAACTGCAGCTTAAAAAACAAATAGACGATACTAGAACCACAGGCCACGAAAAATGGTTAGTACCGCGATGGCGCACAACTTATGGGAAACACCCAATGGCTTTCAATGTACCGTATCTTTTAAGCAAATATCAGAAGCAGGGTATTGATTTTAACGATATTTGTAAAAAAGAGTTGCGCGAATATTTTATGTGGGAACTGTACCAGTGCTATCTGTTCTTACCGTTGCACACTTCTTTCATTGTACAATGTAATAAAGTTTTAAATATTTGTGCTGTAACAATATATCGATATAAACCTGCTTAAAGCCAGCATGTTTAAATTACCTGTCACGATCCGACGTCATGATCGGACGTCATTACTTTTTAGTGTACTTCTCTTTCTGTTTATGTATGCGCGTGTATACAGTGTATATATGTATGTCATATGTTTACCAATGCTCTATGTCCTTATTTCGTTTTTTTTTTTTCTACTTTAAATATCCTTTGTTCATTATGTACGCTTATGCTGCGTAGAAATGTATGTGTATGCTGCCTTGTGTATGGGCCCCCAGGCACTTTGAAGCTGCATTTCACCGCTTTTCGCCAGGCTTGACCCCCAATTCTTATGTTGAAAATAAACTTTCTTGATTATTGATGGAGGCGATTTTATGGTACACCGAAAAATTTTTGACGAATAGCGAAGAAGAAATAACCAACAATATTCCGTATTGAAAATAGTTTATTGTTTTTGTTTTGTTTTTGTTTTTTGACGTAGTCGTGCGTAAGTGGTCATTACGCGGTGGATCCCTTACGCGTCATTTGTTGCGTCGTGTTACGAGTAGGTGCTGTGAGCATGGCCAAGAAAGTCTCGACCAATCATTAACAGCTAACGACCTAGACGGAAGGAAACAATGCGGGGTTGTTTAAACCTTATAATCGCCCACATTCTATTCAAAGAAAATTTGAGCCTACGCAGTTTACGTAGACGTATTTACTTGGAGGCGCCGGAGGGGACGAGTAAAAGGCCACTTAACCTCTTTTCCCTCCACACCCCGCCCAAGCTGGGAAAGAGAGGGCAAGGAACGACACCTACTATATAAATTCATAGTCATTCATAAACTTATACATACAACCAGCTCAATGTGGTTTCCGTAAAAATTAATCCACTGAACTTGGTATTTTTCTTCAAAAAGGATTGATATTATAGGGCTCGTATATACTGTGAAGGAATTCGCACTCAGCTTATTCTGATTACTTCCGCGAAGTACCTTGCTTTTAAAGCCGCATGTTTTGTTTAATGATAATAATAATATTAATATATGGGGTTTTACGTGCCAAAACCATTATATGATTATGACGCACGCCGTAAGGGAGGGCTCCGGAAATTTTGGCCGTCTGGTGTTCTTTAACGTACACTGACATCGCACAGAAACACGTGCCTCTGCCATTTTGCCTCCATTGAAATGCGACCGCCGAGGCGGGATCGGACCCGCGACCTTTGGGTCAGCAGCCGAGCACCGTAACCGCTACACCACCGTGGCGGACTTTTCTTTAATGAGTGAGAATTTAAGGTGCTAGAGTCATAGCAGGTTCTTCATACTCATCGTATTTACAAACGCCAAACCGAGTCTGTGAAGTTTGCAGTGGGAATGCACAGATGAAGAACAGGTTAACTGTGCTGTACTTTTTAATAAAATTGACGGTGATTTTACCATAATGTTATCAAACACTGCTGTGTTGTCGCCGCATAGGGCGACCCAGCTTGCACAATCTGTTTGTGCAGCTTCAGTTTTGAAAAGCAAGATATTTCTCGGTATATAAAAATTACGTCAAATTGAGAGCAAATGTAGTTCACTCTCGCGCTCTCTCTCCCCTCTCTCTCTCTCTATATATATATATATATATCCACACACACGGCAGGCAGAGTGAGCGACGCTTGCCCTCCCCCCCCCCCCCCCCCCCCCCCCCCCCCCACTCGCGAACGAGTTGGTACGCCACTGGCCCCACCCACATTAGTTTTGAGGAACCGCTAATAAACGTCTAATCTCTCTCTTACCTGTTGGCTAACTGTGAGAGCCAGGTGCATCAGCATCATCTCGACAACAGAGTCCGCCAGGTAGTCGAGGAAAGAGAGGTAGTCTGGCACCTGCTCGTTCAGGAACGCGTTGATGCTGCTCAGTTGAAAGGTAGCATGGAGCTGTGTGGACTGACTGGCAAAAAGTAATATCAAGTAACGGCGCGCCATGGTGACTGGACCGCTACCATCCGGTTAGGCTCGCCGTACATATTACACAAAGGACAATCCTTGGCACGGCGTGTGTTGTCAACAAAGCCAGGGCCACTTGACACTGCGATGGGAAGATCGACAGGTGGGAAGACTTTCGAGCAGGATGATATGGCCACGTGTACTCCCCGTCGGTAGTTCTCAGGGGCTGATTGTCAAAAAGAAAACGAAAAAGTGAACTGCGATTTGAACGAGTTTCTACTCCTTAATTATGGCACAAAAGAAGGCATTAAAGACTTACGGCAAATATTCTCTACCTGAGACATTGACAGATCGTTGGAGGGAACACGGCGTGTTCGCTTGAGCCAACGCTTCCACAAGTGGTCTTGTCTTCTTCAAGACGAGCCTTGAAGATGACAAGACTGCTTGTGTTTCAAGAATTTGAAGATGACCAGACTCCGTGTTTCAAGGATTTTTCATCGCTCCACGCTTCCATCTTACCCTAAACATTTACATTACTGGAGGTATTGTTAGCGCATAATTATTATTTTCATTGTTTAACGATATCTGGAGTTTTAAGTGTCAAAACCAAGATATGATTACGAGGCACGCCGTAGTGAAGGGTTCCGGAATTTTGACCATCTTGTGTTCTTTAACGTGCGCTGACATTGCACAGTACACGGGCCCCTAGCATTACGGCGAAATGCGATGGCCACGTCCGGGATCGAACTAGCGACCTTCGGGTCAGTAGCCGAGCACGTCTAACTACTGAACCACCGAGGAGGACGGAATTCGATTGTTTAGCCGACATATGTTAACGCTCACCAACGCTTGCTACTACAATATTCGCCTACACACTAGCCATGATTATGTCCGCAATAGCCGATGTCAGCCACTCTTCAGCTAACCCATAGCCAGCACTCGCTGACGAACGGGCGAGCGAGATATCAGGCTTTAGAAGTATAATGTATTCAGTGCAGCTGACATTACTCTTCAAAAATGTTAACCTCAGAATTCGTCAGAAAAACTGCGTCATTGGTTGAAACATTTGTTATCCTTTCGAAGTTACCGCGTGGTATTTCTAATTAAGAAACCGCAAGTTGAAAATGAAAGAGAATTATTAGCCTGTAAGTATTGTAGGGGTCCTCACCGCCTGACCAAATGAGTTGCCGCGCTGCCTCCAACTCAGAAAACATTTATTAGTAAAAGAAAACGACCAAAAGTTAATCTAACAACTCCTCGCGGCTACCACACATGCCATCAACGGTTCAGTTCAGCCCTAGCCACGCCGGCTGGCCACCACAACGCGCGCGTACACTCCGCAGGTCCGTCGCCAACTGCCCGCGCATCGTGTCGGAGGGGGCTTTTGCAGGGCGTCTGTGGGACGCGCGCACTTCTACTGCGCAGCACGTGTCGTGATCGGGTGGAACTAAGCGCGATTCCCACAGTATGAAAGGAAAGCGAATTGAAAGCCCGGAAGTAGAAAACCGGAAGTCAAGACCGGAAGTACCTTTACATTACTTGGAACCAGAATTTACCGAAAGACCGGAAATACTTATTCTTCACTTCTCTTGTTTTATTTTGCTTAGTTCTCTTGCCTTTCTTGTTGTTATTTCGGCCATAATTCAGACATCGCACACGAAACTCGTTGTAGGGTATGGATCTAAAATGACCTAGGAGAAATTGCCCTTGAAACCATCGATTGTGACCATTGGTGTTGCACTTACCCGGCAAACGTGATGATCGGTGTCTTCTAGCAGCCGGTAGCCAAAGCTCAGTGTAAATACGAATAGCAGCAAACCTATGTACGAATAGGTACATACTCTCACAGCTAGCTTTACTTCCTCAGCTCCTAGGGCATCCATGACCTCGGTTTCTCACAAACGCGTTGGAGTTGGAGAGTCATACGTTGGAGTATAGTGTACTAGAATAATTTCCTAGTGGCGCGTCTGAGAAGGAGCGCGCGTGCCCGTTTGTGTAGACGCCACCAGGCGCCGCCACTGCGCCTTTTTCTAGTTGACCGGTCGCTCTCCTCCCCCGCTGCGTTTATCGCTCTCCTTCTCCGCGTTTGTAGGCGTTCCTTAAGCACCGGACTCTTTGATTGCTGCGCAAAAAGACTGCATTTACTATAGTATAGTGTAAAAAATTTTTGTGAAAACCACAGCAACATACTAGTATCGACAACGTCGTCTGCTAGCGTAAATGCCGCAGACCGGCGGATTCATTGCAGTTCGGGACATCGCCTGCAGCAGTATCTATTCGCATTTTTTATCATCCATTTGCACAATCCCATCATATGAGTAACTCTGCATGTTTTGCTTCTATTGCGCAATATCTAGCACACCATTTAAATCGCATGCTTATCGCAAACTACACAAAAGTGCTCAGCAACGTCTACGCTGCGTTGCTATGCCAGAAGGCGTACGACGAAATAACGGCCTCGACGGACGCATATTGATGGTGGTAAACTTTTCGTGATTTATTCTCGGTTACAGAAACGCAGCTAAACAAGATTAGGCGCTTTTAGCTGACCGTATTTTGCCTCCCGCTCCGCTCAGCCAGTCGGTGGTGGCGCCACTGCGCATGCGCCCGACGGTCAGGCGCTGAGCGTGTGACCGGACCGTCGCCGTCAGCTGTAGCGAGCGAGGGATCACGTGACACGAGGAGAAACAACCAAAATGGCAGCCTCTTGTGCCTCGAGTCCGCGCTACTCGGAAAACATAGCGGTTGTTCGCTCTGCACGAGGATACACGAGGATCTGTGCCTTCTCCGAGAAGTCGTCGCAGCCAATCACTTTGAAAATCCGCGCATGTGGGATGACGTTCTACGAAACGGTCATTGCAGCGATACATCGAGAGATGACACTTCGGGCCATAAAGGAGCGTCTCGAGCTGCTTCTTTGGTGCTTCCGTCAACAGGACTCCGCAAACCTTCGCAAGTAAGCGATTGCATGTACAATAGTAAGAATTTGGTTTTTAACAGCAGCCACTCTCCCACCTATTCAGAAACGCTCTTTATTTTGACGTGCCACAAGGCAACGCACTGAACGCGCCGCCCCAGGGCAGCGCGTTTGAAACGCGTTTGTGCTGCCTTGAAGGCGGTGTCTAAGTTCAAGCGCTTCTGAATATGGGCATAAGCGTCCATACTGCGTGAGCTCATCTGAGCTAAATTATACTTTGGATTGCTAGGTCTGGAACGGAAGAATATTACGCCTGCCTTTCTCTGCTGCACTTGGTGATATAGGACTAAGTTATTGCGTTGCATTGCCTCCGTGATTGGTACACCGATCACGGAGGCAATGCAAATGGACGATGTTATTTGATGGACTCGTAATGTGACGTGATGTTATAGGACAACATAGTGACGCCAAAGAATTTGGCGATCTGTGATGTCATGTTAATGTTCTATTCTTGCGAAAAACTGCTAACGTTGTGTTGTTCTCATAAATATTTTTCAGTGTTGTAGTGCTGACTGCATGCTCATGGTTGTGCGATGTTATATGAGCATGTCATTACGTGTTGCTTCCCATTTCGTGGTGCCTGTTTGTAACTGTGTTCAGAGAGTTGAAAGCACTCTTAATCTAAATTTCTGTTTTTTTTTGAAGCGCGGTGAGAAAGGGGGACAAGCAAGTGCATAGACATTGTTCGTTCTCACTTGCTTTTCTCAATGTTCGTCAAACTCAATGCCAGCTAATGGGTTATGCGCAACCTAAATTTTCAGAGCCGCTCCACACAGGACGAGAAGTATGGTGTACCGCATGTGATTTCCTCATTGAGAGATTTCATCGCTTATTTGCAATAGTCTTCCGCTGGGTAAGAATTTTTTTTTTTAATTTCACTTCATTGTCCTCTATTCTGCTTCAGAAAGTCAGTCACCGGCATCACTCCTCTTGGGAATGATTGGAGATGAGGAACCTGAGCCACCAGTCCAAGGGAGTGGTGACACTGCAGTGCAGGTGGACAACAGACAAGATGACACCACACTCCAAGAGCCAGATGATATCCAGGCATTTGTGCCGCACTGTCACCGTATCTGTACCCTTGTTCACAATAAAGAAAACAACACCTTTGCATCTCCGGGTTCACTCCCACTTTCAGTGATGTCATTGATCGAAGCAATTTTAGTCCAAATTCTGGAGCAGATAAAACCCCGCTTTGGAGCAGAAAATGAGCCTTTCCAGCATTAACAACCCAATATTTTCGAATGCAAATATATATTTCTGTAACATAAGCAGCTTCTCAGTTTTTAACGAAATGGAATACCCTTCTAGGTAGCTGAATGCATGTGCACTTCAGGCAGAAAATGCCGGGCCTGCTGTATCTCAGCAGTTAACAGAATGGCCTCAAGAGTTTATAATCGTACTGCTCAGTGTAATTAAAGCAATAAGTCACGCAAGAGGTTGTCGTAAAATAAGAACTGTAGTTGCGCGAAGTATTGTGCATAGTGCCTCTTCTCCGAACAAAGCTACCCTTTGGGCTGTGTGGATTGCATCCGGTAGGAGCAATGCAGCCTCCAGTCTACGAGTACTCGCTATACACAAAGGGTACAGGAGAACACAGCGGAACTTGGGCGAGCACAATGTATACCTAACAGCATGAAGACACCATGCACATAAGATTGGATAATTGTAGCTTAGGTGGTAATCCAGCGCCAAGCCAAGGTGACAAAAAAAAATATAAAAGGCTCATGCGTCAAGCATCACCGTAACGCGAAAATAAATCAATTCATACTGTTTTAAAACAGAATTTCCTTTCTTGCTGCAAGATAAGTACAATCTTTATTTTCCTTTTCAACGTACTTCTGACTTTCATGCACAGGTGGCGTCGCGCTTGCCTTGACCGAAAGACGCTTGGCTAAAACCAACAACGCGCGTTGCGCTCCGGTAACGTTGAACGTTTGAGCGGAACGGGGAACGGACCACAGAATCGGTCAGCTAAAAGCGCCTATTATCCCGGCGTTTCCTTACCTCATTTTACGGCATGCAATGAGACGTACTACATGGAAGCATCCTACATGTAAGCGTCCGGAGAAAAAAAAAGTCATCCACCATTTTTTTTCACAAGAACTACGACGTTGAACGTGCGTCGCAGGGGACGCGCACGAGGCAAGTAGCTGCAAAGCGCGTCTGAACCGGCCCAAACCGGCGCGAACTGGCTCCGCGACTAGAAAAAAGCGCAGCAACGCCACGAGTGGCGTCTACTGGCGTTTGCTTCAACCGGCCTATTGTCCCTGCCATAGAGTTTCCTAAAATGACCTAGAGGGAACTCTGGCGCTGCGATCGTTCAGCCACCATGGGAATGGCTGTGTTCCAATTCTGGACAGCATCGTAGACAGTCTACGCTGACAGCTTAGAAGACAGCATCGAGGTCATGTTGTCCGACAAATGGAACGCGTCTAGAAGACGTCTACGCGACGTGACGCCGCCTCGCGTCGAGAAGAGAAAGCTAAGAAAAACAAACGTAAATGTTCTTTCTTTAGCCTCTTTTGTGTTCAAACCTATTAAAAAATTAACGTAGCTTACATTGAGCGCCTGGAAACGCGCCTACTGGTGCACAGACGACCATACCGGCGAGATCCGAGCTACGCGAGCATTGCGCTGAGCCGCCATCTTGTTTGGACAGCAAAGTAGCCTGCATCGTTTTTGTCTTTCTCGAAGCTGTCTATTTTGCCGGCTACGTGAGAATTGGAATGGGACTTAAGATGGCCGCTGTCCACTTAGCTGTCTATTTAGCCGTCTACGGTGAGTATTGGAACACACCCATGGGTAGTACACGGATTTGCCTAGTCTTCGTGCTTGTGGGCTTCGAACGCACTTGTGGCTTTGTTTATTGCTATGTTTTGGCTTTCTTTCGGATAAAAGAATGGATCGTTGTGAACTTCGTGACCAGATTTGAATCGGTGAGCCTAAAGAAGTTAAAGTGGTGAAGTGAAACTGCTGACTTTTGCTCAACTTCGTTTTGCGACAAAGCGGATGCAGGCCACGCGGAGCCAAACGGAGCCGAAAGAACGAAGTTTAGACAAATCCGTGTACTACCCATGATTCCCATGCTGGCTGAAGCGCGATGCATTGCAGCTCCCATAGACACTAGCGCCAGAGTTCCCTCTAGTAAGTATTGTAGGAAACTCTATGGTCCCTGCCTCCTGGACGCGTCACTAGGAAATTATTCTAGTACACTATAGACCGTTTTCACGGAGAGGAGGAGCGTAGCCTCGAACCGGTGTATTTTCACCGCTTTCTCTCTCTCCACCTCGGCCGACCGTTGCCGCTGGTGTGTGCGGATTCCCGAGTTTTGCACTGCGTGGTGCGTGAGAGGTCAGCGTGTTTACATTTTTCGACGCTATGAAGCAATTGTGCTGCCGCAAATCGAAATGTCGGACGAGAACAGGTCGACAAGCTACCATTGTGCTGTGTTTGGCTGCGGCAACAGCAACGGAAGCCTGAAACACTGGCAGCCAAGGCATGCGAAGTGCACAATGTTTTTAAATAACTTCGCTTCTCTCAGGTCGCACGCCTTCTTCTCAGACAAATAGTATATTATTATATGTGGTCTCTGCACTTATGGCCACATTTTCAAGTCATCACACCAGCTTGTGATTGTGCTTGGGTGCTGGTACACTTTGTCATCTGCACCAAAGAGAACCAATGTCAAGGCTGACGATTAATACACAAAATGTTTGGCCAAGAATTGTTCTCTCATAACATCAACCTCTCTGATATCTATGCTACAGCACATGATTTACAATGCCTGCGGCAAGAAAATGTTCTATCTTTGTGCGTGCAATTTCGAGGTTATCGAATTAGCACTTTCCAATCTACATGACAGAAAGGCCTGCATGACATGTGTGCTTTGGCGCAGGTACGCGTCTCGAACGTTTCGTCGAGAGCACGCTCTTTCTCGACTTGACAATTTTGTGATGATAACTAAGGTAGCGTTATGACAACCGCACTTTTTTTTTTTTGCGCGACAACCTGGGTGTCGTGAATAATCGGCCCACGTTCGTTAAAGCCAAGTCGTTACTTGCACACGTGCGCTCGTCGTAATGCTTTTCAAATACTCGCCAGTAATGTTACTCGACAATAATGTTACCAAAAGCGGGCGCCCCTTTGGCGTATCGCTAGTGGCGGCTCGCGCCGAAGCTAACTTACGCCATGTCATGCTTCCAGATCTGCAGCAGGCCTATTTTCATTTTATCATCGTGTTGTTTCTACGCCGAATTTTGAGCTCACCCGTCGTACATCTGTTTCTTATCCTGTGCAACGATCAGAGGCCACAAGCTTTTAACTACGACGGCGACACGAATCAACTCAGGCATCGGTGTTTGTGCTCCTGTCGTTCCATGAACATTGTATTGCGACGTGCTAAGCGGAATCAAATGGTCTGTTAGGGATTAGAGTTACGTTTAACTTGCATAATCACGGCACGGAAACCCGAGAGTCATCTTAAACACTAATGCGCGCACCTAGCGCGCAGCCGGACTATGGCCTACGTGTTCGCTCGTCTCCATTTACGTTTCTCCGATTACTGAGTTGTCCTAAATGTTAACGCTCTCCTATAGCGCATATATTGCAAGAACCACACCGAGGTCAGCTATAACAAAACATACAAAGCAATTGCCAATTTACAGATGCTGCTTAAGAACTGCATTGGCATTCTACTCATCGTCGGCGCTGCTGCGGGAACGCCTCGTGGGCCGCCGCTGCTTGCTGTTTCAGTCACTTTGAAGCTGACAGCTAAGCGATTATTTACCAGCGCCTTTACACTCGCGAAGCGTTGCCCTGTTTTGCCCGTGTACCGCGAAGAACAGCAATACTTTGTGAACCGAGTGCATACGCTGCATACACCGCCGCGGAACCCCACACACCGGAAGGGCGGCGAAACATCGCAGACGCTAGACGGCGCTGCGGCGGTGGCGAGCTTTCAAAATGGCAGCCTCCTTGTGAAATTGGTGTATACGTTGGAGCAACGCCTCCTCTAGAAAGATGCCTGCCGCGTGAGCCAAAAACCTCCTGCCCGACCCTTTCCCTCCTTCACCGTTTTAATGAGGGCAGTAGCTGGAGATTCTGGCGGTGGCCGCTTGCAACACACATTTGCGCATGCGCACATTACACCCCTCGACGTCACACAACGTCAGCCCCATTGAAAACAATAGGGGAGAACGTGGCGCCATCTCTCGATAAGCGACTACAACTCAAGGCAGGACGGCTACAATGGGATAGCCAGCGACGCCGCAGGCATGTTTCTAGAGGAGGCGTTGGTTGGAGTTAGTCATAGGCTCAACCCACTACGGGGGATCGGCCACGAAGCGTGCGGCAGTAGAATGTGTGGGAAAAAAAGCGCAAAAAAAAATTAAAAATAAAAGGAATATTTATTTATTTATTTATTTATTTATTTATTTATTTATTTATTTATCTATCTATCTATCTATCTATCTATCTATACACCAGATTTTTCTTAGCCTCGTAGCGCGAGTGTCAGCCACGCCGCTACTCTCGACACCAGGCGCCGCCTGGTGGTGCAGACGACGGCGGGGGCTGCTGATGGCGGGAGGTGATAGCCGCGCTTGCGTCGCGTGTTCGCTTGTGTCAGTGCTTTCAGAGCTGTTAGAAAGTTGCAGTCTTAGTTGCTTGCTTGCCGCGTACTAGGAACGGCATTGCAATGTATAAAAATTCGTCCGGGTGGCATTGCGCCGTCGGGGTGCCCGAACAACGAGAGAAAAAGGAAGCGGCTGATGCAGCAGACCTGCGACGTTCACGGGAACACGAGCGGCTTGTGTTTGTGCAGCGTGTATTCCAGACGTTTTCAAGGCCCTTGATTTCGACAAGTAATAAGTGAGCTGGTGCTTTTGCTCAGGAGGCCATATTTTCTACCTATTCAAACGGCTGCACTGCAAGTGTATGGGTTAAAACAGGACCACCTGCTGGATGAAAAAAAAAATAAACTGAATTACTAGAACGACAACGACGAATCTTGAATTGAGAAAGACAGTATTCATGCACTTCACCAGATATTTTCTCAAACTGCGAAGCCAATTAACAAATGTCTCTTAATTTTGCCTGAAGACTTACAGGGGCCACCGCAGCTGCTGAGAGGAAACAAGCTTCAGTTATTAACATGCACAGAAATTTGAACACGCGGTTGTTTCATCTTGCTTCCGAAATCAAAATGCGGCCACCTTGGTTGTAAATTTGTTCAAAAAGGCGCAGGTAAACCTCGATGTAACGAACTGTTTCACTTTTTACAACTTCATGTGTATAGAACATATGTATTTTGAACCTCACAGCCGCGAGGTATGTCGACCTGTGGTTTCATAACAACGAAGTTTTACTGTGACAGCAAAGGAAGGTCGAGGCGATAAATCCTGATCCGGCTCATTTGTGATCGAAAGTGCCCGTGTGACAGGGATCTTGTCATTGCAGGGGCGATCCTTCAATTGCAGTTAAGTATATCCTGAACGAGGCACGTCGCACGCGTGTGCGCCGCTTGGTCAGGATCGAACTAAATCAATATCGGACTCAAACGTAATCTTCGTCTGTTTTGATAGTGATTCAAAGCACCTGTGCGACGGTGTGTTCTTGCAGACTGCTCTTTAAGAACACAGAGGTTGGGGCCGGCATGCGCGCTGCGTCTAGCTTTGCTACAAGAGGCTTCGGACACTATGCCAGGCCATCCTTTCGCAGTAATTAATGAAGCCGCACGTAATCTCCGCTACAGCGTTCTGCGTTAAAAACTGAAATAATCGCCTAATTAAATTCATCCCGTTGCATTTTGCGAGAGAGCACAAAACGGCCATCGTGCAGCACAAAGTCGGACGGTAGCGTGGCACGAAAATATCTGTCGCTGCTGCCTTTAAGAAAAAAAAAAAGAAGATACAGCTTACTAGGCTTCATCTGGCCGTTATCATACGCAAATGCGTAAGTTTAAAACGTTTCTTGATATGATACAGTTCTAAAAAAAAAAAGAGAGAGTTGACAACTGCACGGCGTTGCAACTATTCAAACTTTCGTGACGATGTTGCTGAACGTTCTCGCGATGTTTGGCAAGCTCCCTGGCACAATTCCACTGTTCGAAAATGTTGTCGCATGAAAGAAGATGCACGTTCCGACATTCAGAGAAGACTGAGCGGCTGCAGCGCTCGCGAATCTGCCATCGCCCGCTACTGGGAGCCACAAACGTGGTGCACCGCGCTGTACGCCAGCGCGTTTCAGCAGCCCCCAAGCAAATGCTCGCACCGCGGCGCCTCGGTCGGCCAAACATGGCGGCCCCCTACGAGCGCTGGAAATTATGGTCTATAGATACTGCTACAGTGTACTATTCGGCGACAACTTTCCTTGACAGCACTGTGGAAGCTACAGAACCGAAGTGCATGCCTGCTACCGCGCCAAGAAATAGTACTTACGTTTACTGATAATTTTCTCGTTTTTCTTGCTCAAATAAATGTTGCTTTATTTATTATGAGACTGAAACAGTTGCGGGAAGCCGTAGGTAAAATACAGTTATTGTTCAACTCGCAAGAATGCCTTCCTTTTCTTTCCACTTAGACAGCACCACCTTTTCAGCATGCCCGTTTTCCAAAGTAAACATGGCGTCCGTGACGTAGTGGGTCAGTGTGCGGCCGCAAACTCACCGTTTAGTTCTCCAAGAAAAATGTACTCGTAATATGACACTAAAATGTACTCTGAACAATCGAAATGTCTCTCCCGTTCACATTCCCTTCACATTTTTCGTGAATATGTTTTCTAAACGCGTTAACGATGCGAGCGAGCAAAACCGAAATCAGCCGCAAGCTGCCGTACTACTTGCGGAGCAACACGAATGTGCGGAAGTCCCGCCTCCGTAGCCTTCGCTCCAATGTCAAGATAAGTTGTCGCCGAGAATGGGGCAGTGGGCTCACTGCCGTATCCCTGCGCCGCGCCGCCATGGCCCTCTCCGTGTCGACAGCCTGGGCGCCCGCCAGGGGCGCTGCCGCCAGTTTCTCCTGAAAACTTCTCTTGCGGGGTGCGAAGCGCGTCCCCTGGTCGGGGTTACGCTGGTTACGATGTAGTTCCGGGGGGATCAACAAACGCGGAGTTGAAGGCGGTAAGAGGGCCACCACAATGACACATAAAAGAGACCACAAAAAAATGGAGGGAGGAGGGGGTCAAGCATTTTATTCTTCTTTTAAGCTGATTCCCCTGCAGCGCATGTTTACGCCATTCATTCGTTTGAAGGACCTTTGTCAATCGGCACCATGCGTGCCGCTTTGCTGCGCTTACGTATGCTTGTTTTTCTGAAGGATCGGCATTTGTGTCTGTCCGCAAACTGCAACTGTCTTAAAGACGGTCCGCCGCTGCATCTGGACGGGAGGGACGCGCTACAGCCTCCGGCGGTCGTGCACATAGGGCATGCAGCGTTTGACAACAAAAACAGGGGCCCAATGAAGCTAGGAGTGGCAGCGTTTGACAACGGGGCAGCGTTTGACAACAAAAACAGTTGGACCCAACGAAGCTAGGAGTGACCGCGTAGTCAAGAGAGGTAACAATAAAGCAAAAAAAAAAAAAAAATCAGGAGGGTGGTGACAGCAAAACCATACTCGTGTACAGAAAAAGGAGATGTAGAGGGGAGACTGAAGTAGCTGTCATTAGGAAGCGGGAGACCCGTAGGGATTGGGCTCCTTTTGGGATGCTCCAGTGCCTGTTAGGTCAACGTCGTCGTCGGCTGTTTATTGGTCGTGACCATTTCTGCATTGTTAATCATGGCAAGCATTTGCGCGTACATAGGCAGGGGTTTGTGTAAATAAAATCAGAGCAGACGTCTATCAGGCCAGGAGGAGGAGCAAACCTGCCTGCTCATTGCCGTGTGTGCGGCTGTTCCCCTGATCTGAAAGGCACGAAATTATTTGTTAAAGGAAACACGAAATGTATGAACGTGAAGTGATTGAAGCGCTAATCTGGAAACATAGTTCGAACAAATGCATTAGTCTGTCACTATCAAAGAAAGATATTGCTTATTTAAAAAAAATGTGGTTACTGATGTCATTCTCTCTTATTGTGAATCACACGTGTTTTATGAACGACGCATGCGCGCTTGGCTTATCAGAGAACGTTATGTGGTTTCATTAAACCTGTTGCTAGTTCCAGCGAGTGTCTTCTCTTCTTGTGCAAGCGTCTGTAAGCTGGTTTTTTTCGTGTCTTCAAGTATGTATACCAACAGGCCAAGCAACAGATTCTCCTTTACACAGACCAGCTCATATACGCGAATAAAAAAAGAGAAAAAGTGAGGCGTTGTTGTGGGGCTCGAAAGGCGAGAGTGAAGTCGCTATGATCGTTACAGCGGCGAAAGGGCATTGAAAATCGTATCGATCAGCAGGACAAAAAAAAAAAAAAAAAACTTCAAGCCCCCAACTACATGCCCTATCTGTTACTGCAGCGGCTACGTGGAGGAGCATTCATCTATGCAATAGCCGCTTAAAACATTGCCCACCCTTCGTAAATCAGTCACAGCGACAGTAATTTATTTCACAACTCACAGAAAAGTTGCATCAAAAGAAGCTCCGTGTGTTGCGCACCGTAACTTTGACTTTTCTTGCGCGCAAAACAGCAACGCGCGCTAGCCGCGCCCAGCAATCCGCCGGAAAGTTTCAGGTGACGTAGAGTTACTGTATATGCTACCTTTAGGTAGCAGAGTTGCGCATCTGTCTTCCAACGCCTCTAGCAACCATGCATTGCAGAGAAGCTGCCGCTTGGGCCAATTTTTTTATTTCTCGACGCCGCCGCTGCAGCGAACTGAATTAACACTAGCCATCGACAGCCAATGTTTATCGCCGGTCTTCGACACGCCAGGCAGGCTAACCGGCGACACGGTAGGCATGTCGCCTGCAAAAACGAAGTGCGACTTCACCGCATAGCTGTGGTTGCTAGCCGGACCTATGCGCTACTCTGCTACCTAAAGGTAGCATATACAGTGACTCTAAGGTGACGCTGGGAGCCGCGCCGCCTGTCGGCGGCGACATGAAGTGCGTCACGCTCCGCCGCTCAGTGAGCGCACTACAAACTTCTAGAACACTGTAATACTGCGATCTTCTACAAGACCACGGTGTTAGAATAGGTTAGGTGTACCGACGTTCCGCCTCCGCCACGCAGCCTCCTCGCCGAACATGGGGACGCGCTTCGCGTTTTTTCCGACAGGCTGCGCTGGGTGTATCGAGGCTTCAGGTCAGCCGCTTCAACGGGGGCCGCGTCGCTTACAAAGCTGCATTTGCGACAACTCTTCGACTGCTGGCCGTTCCTTTTTTATCAGGGTAACCGCACATATCAATCTGATTTGAAAGTAAATGCACAACATCAAGAAATTCAGTGGCGGTAGCCAACAGATGGAAATACATAGGAAATATAGCTTCTGCGAACAGCGATAATGAGTTTACAGGTGAACACGAATTTCAAAAATATTTTAGCTCGTGCACAAATAAGGCCACCGTGGCAAATTGGTTGAGGCCGCCGCGACAAACTGGGTTAATAATAACATCTGGTGTTTTACGTCCCAAAACCACGATATGATTATGAGAGACGCCGTAGTGGAGGGCTCCGGAAATTTCGACCATCTGGTGTTCTTTAACGTGCACTGACATCGCACAGGCCTCTACCATTTCGCCTCTACCGAAATGCGACCGCCGCGGCCGGAATCGAACCCGCGACAACGGAACACCGTGCCCACGACCTTCGGGTCAGCAGCCGAACACCTTAGCCACTGATCCACCGTGGCGGACGTAAACTGGGTTAGTCAAAAATAAAAAGGTATTCCCTGAAAAAGAAAGCGGGGGTGAGGGGGGTTGACGTCTCTCTATATGATGCTTGTAAGAAGAAAGCCACACATTTGACAATGGTAGGTTAGAAATTCCTTTCATGGGCTGTCGTTGTGCATGCAGCATATCGCATGGATTCAAGCAGCCGCCCACGGTGTTAGTTAATTGTTCAGCCGCCTTTGCAACGTTTACACGTGCTGGCTGGCGCGTGGTAGTGAAGGTTAACGTCCGTTTACCGACCAATCCATCATGACTCACCATGTGCCATTCTGATTCTGCCTCTCGTTATTCGTCACAGACATGCTGTTTGTTGCAGTAGCAGAAGTAGAACTTTGTGCCCTGCTCTGGGTGCACAAACGTGAAATGGTCGTGCCCGTTTCTTTTACAGCGTCCTAACCATTTGCTTTCCAGTTTCTTCTTTCGGGAATGACAGGAATTGAGAGTGACACCATATTCTATGACGTCACTGTCTGACCCGTTAAAACTAACACGCCAAACCAGACGAGGCCCCATTCGTGCACATACGTTCGCCAGTCGAAACGCCTGCCGCCTAAATGCTAGCCTATTTGAAATAGCTTATCCTTGTTCATCGTGTCCTTATTTACACAACTTATATTGTCCAGATGGGCAAGAAGTGCTCTTTGCCGCGATGCATCTCGGGCTACAAATCGTGCACGGAGAAAATTTGCTTTTTCGCTGCTCCGAAGGATAGTGACCGCTTGAAAATGTGGCCACTGCTATTCCACGGAAAAATCGCGAGTTGCAAACAACAAATTTTGTTTGTGAAAAGCATTTTGATGCGCGATTTGTCACCAAATCATGGGAAGCGCTATTTAAAAGGAAACGTTCTTGTGAGGAAACATTATTTCGTATCATTTAGACGCACCATACAATACCCGAGCTAAAGCAGCTTTTTCAGCAAAAATATGTAAAATTCGTAGATCGTGCCAATACTGATAAAATTCTTGGCGCACCATAACGTATATATCTTGCAGTCTATTTATTTTGAATATGTCAAAGAGCGGCTTCGTAATCATCGGCCACAAGCTGTCGCCCACTTCATTGCATTCTCTTTCAATCCTGTATTTTCCGACGTGGGAGCGGCGCGTCACCTGCTAGTGCACGCCTCGAAAGACCTAAATAGAGTTATTTTATTCCATTACATCAAAGCATCCGTCTTCTCGCAAATGTTTACGGAATTTGCAAATAAGCGGTTCGTAGTAAAAGATTCTGAAGGCTCACTTGATCTCATATACGAAATGCCCCTTAACATGACACCTGCTCTTTATATGATGCTGACCGCAAATACATTAATTAATCTTTCGAGGGCAAATGAAGGGTGAATTCAACACGCGTCACGCAACTGCAGATTTACATTTGTAGACAAATGCGGGCACGATCGCCTAGGCCACGGTGTTGTCGAGGCCGAAGGTGGTGTTTATGAGCTTCACGCCGCATGCCGAACCGTCATGCATGAAACACTACTAAGTCTTTATATCTAGCTTATGTATATGATATTACAATACCGCACAATCCTCACAGGGTCTTGCGATATTGCTAAACACGCTAAAACACCGAATGTTAGAAGCGTCAGGTTCGTGCTGGGTATAGCCAGGTGGCCACCGTCCCGCGCGCGCCTCCTTTCGGCAAGAAAGGGAAAGAGGTCCCCGATTTCTCCTCATTCCAATGCGCCGTCGCTCCACCTAAACTATTCTAACACCGTGTACAAGACCTTGGCAGCCTGGTACATATATGTGAAAAAGATACTTTATAGTAAATAAAAAATGTTAGCGGTAATTTTGATTGCTTTATGAAATGCTAATTAAACGAGTGTTAAATAATAGAATTCAATAAATAAATAAATACAGACAATTTAAGTAATGAATGAAATGATATATTGATATAACCGGCAATACAAAGAACCGGCCTGCAAGGGACGCTCATCAGCGTACCTGCCATACGCTGTCCGCGTTCCACAGGAACGCGGGAAATCACCTGGTGCGCTGCGAGGAACGCGCACCGGCAGGCCTGTTTATGCAGTCGGCGTCTAGCACGTGCTCGGACCGAGATAAAAGGAGCGCGTCGGGTGTGCGCTGGGGACTCATTGGCCTTCGCTCGTCCTCTCGTCTCGCTCTGGGCCCTTGTGATGTTAAGGCGCGTCTCTACGCCTTGGTTATTGAACCTTCTGTAAATATGTAAATTAAACACGTTTTCTTCTTGTGCGTGTGAAGCGTCGCAAGAGTCCTTCTTTGCTGGAGCCCGGGTGCGAGCCTCAACCCCTCCTCGGTCACATCTACCTATAATATTGTCACGTGGTCGTGACGTCGACGAAGGCAGCAGTCAGCAGGTCCGAGATTTATTTATTTATTTATTTATTTATTTATTTATTTATTTATTTATTTATTTATTTATTTATTTATCAAATACCCACAGCGCCTTTATAGGCATTACAGTGGGGGGGGGGGGATACATAAAGTACGTAATGCAAAAATGCAGGTTACATGCGTAGAAAGAGAAACATGATCATAACTATACTAGTACATCACAACATGGTTATACCTATACAATAACATCATGGAGCGCCTGGACAAACGCTGCGTTTGAACTTATCCTCGCAATGTGTGATGGTAGCCGATTCCAGGCTGTAATTGTACTGGGGAAAAAGGACTTTTTATACATGGTACTTCTACAGAATATTTCTTTTATTTTTAAATCGTGGTCCACTCTCGTAGACACATAATCAGGGTCATGGAAATATTTCGCGCGGTCAATTCCAGTACGTGAATGGTAGATGTCATGGAAAAATTTCAATTTATGAGTACAGCGTCGTTTTTGAAGACTGTCCCATCCAATTAACTTTTTTGCCTCGGATACACTGAATTGCCTAGAATAATTTCGAAAAACAAACCGCACTGCTTTACTCTGTATTCGTTCAAGCTTGTCTATGTTCGTTTGTGTCCAGGGATCCCAAACCGTACTGGCATACTCAAGCACTGATATAGCAAAGATATATCAAAAGCACTGATATAAGCAAAGATATAGCAGAGCCCTTGCATTGACTGGAAATAGTTTGGCATTTCTTTTGAGATACCCGAGCACACGAGATGCTTTGGCAGTAACGTAGTCAATATGTCGTGTCCATGATGAATTGGTCGTAAGGAACACTCCCAAACATTTAAATTCGCGTACGGACAATAGCTGAGTTCCATTAATGTTGTAACAAGTCTGAAATTGTTGAGTTCTTTTTTTAGAAAAACACATGTGTACTGTTTTTTTAACGTTCAGTTTTATATGCCAATCTGCGCACCACTGTGTAATCCGATCTATATCACCTTGCAGAATTGCACAATCACTTTTGTCATGAATTACTCTATACAGCACACAGTCATCTGCAAACATGCGTACAGAAGAAACAATGTTATCACTGATGTCGTTCACATAAATCAAGAAGAGCAAGGGGCCAAGCACCGACCCTTGCGGCACTCCTGAGGTAACGTCAGCCTCGCCCGATTTTTCACCATTAATTTTAACTTTTAAGCGCCTAAACTGCAAATAATTTTTAATCCATGAAATCACAGAACTGTCAATACAATACCACGACAACTTTTCTATTAACGCATCATGGTGTACAACATCGAAAGCCTTCTGGAAATTGAGAAATATGCAGTCAATGGTGTCACCTCTGTCCAGTGCACTTGATAGGTCATGAGTCAACTCTGTTAGTTGTGTGACACAGTAAAGTCCAGATCGGAGTCCGTGCTGGCAGTTGTTTAATAAAGAGTTCTCATTTAGATGCTTCATTATGCTTGAGAAGAGTACATGTTCCATCACCTTACATACCGTACTGATTAACGACACAGGACGGTAGTTCGAAACCAAGTTACGCGGTCCAGATTTGTGAATGGGCACAATATGTGCCTTTTTCCAATCAGAAGGTAAGCAACCTTCCTCTATGGATTTATTGAAAAGTAGACATAAATATTTAGATAATGAGTGCGCACCTAATTTCAATAAAGCATTCGGTATGTCGTCTGAACCGCTAGCTTTTGTGGGATTAATTTTTTTAGGAAGGCTTCGATTCCGTGCCAACTTAATTCAACCTTGCTCATATAAACGCCACAAACTTTTCTAGGAACCTTACCGAGTGCATGCGCATGCCTGGAGAAGACCGAACTAAAAAAAGAGATAAAGCATTCAGCTTTCTCCCGATTGTTATACACAAATGTGTCGTTGTCATCAATAGTCGGTATGGTTAGATCGTCTTTTCCGTTTTTTTTTTTTTTTGAGAACTTGCCACAATTCTTTTGGGTGATCTTTTATCCTCTATTCTAGAGTTTCAAAGTAATTGGCCTTTGCCTTTTTTATGGCGTCATTCATTTTTGCCATGAGAATTAGTAATTTTTCTTTTGCCTCTTCGTTCGGTTTCTTTTTAAATTTATAGTACGCATGCTGCCGCTTGCGAGTTAATCTTTGTATATCTCTTGTAAACCAGGGTTTACTTTTGCTGCGTCGCGTTGACATCAACCATGAAGGTACATACTGGTGACGTAACTCAAACAGTTTACATTTAAATTGCTCCCACAGATCATCTACATCAGATGTATCTGACAGTGTCTCGAAAATGTCGTAGTACCGATCAAGTGCTTCTGATATCTTTTCAGTGTTCGCCTTCTTATAGCTGTATATTCGTCTTACTCCAGAATCCATCACCTTTACATCACACAAGCTCAACTCGCAAAGCACAGCGCTATGATCACTAATACCGGGTAACACTATCGTTTGCTGGTCCTGATCAGGTAAATCAGTAAGTAATAAATCAAGCACATTATTTCCTCTTGTAGGCTGCCGTACAAGTTGGGTAAGCGAGTAGCAGTTACACATCTTTAACAATTCTTTACATGAGCCACTAATAATGCTAGAATCATTATTTGGTTTATGCCAGTCAATTTCAGGCAAGTTAAAATCACATCCCAGTATTACGTGATCACCGTTAACTGCCTCAATTTCCTCATTCAAGTCGTTCATCACTTGAACCTGACTACTCGGCGGTCTACAAGAGGAACAAACTGACACAGTCTTTCCATTTTCCAAGCGTAGTTTCACCCACATTGATTCAATTGTTTGTGTTCCCATTTCTAACATTTTGGAATAAATTTCCCGTTTCACCAATATAAAAACACCTCCGCCGTGTCTGTCCCAATCTCTCCGGTAAGCCGTGTAATTAGTGGGAAAGATTTCACTGTCACTAATTTCGCTGTTCAACCATCATTCTGATCCAAGTCCAACAGAAGGATTAGTCATATTAATAAGACTAGCGAACTCGTTCACCTTATTTGTAACACTTCTGCAATTCACAAGTAGCACCTTCAGTTTGGCACTGCTGCTTCTCTGTCAGCCTAATGGTATGACCGAACCTAATGCTTCATCATAAACGAACTTTTTGTTGTTAAAAATCAAAGAATCATACCGTAGGCTAACTTTATCGCCTTATTTGTGGTGCTCTTTGGCGTAGTTCCATAACTTCTTTCTTTTCTTACGCACCGCTTCCGAGAAGTCTTCCGAGACGCTAACGTCTGTACCCCTGAAGCCTATTGCCTTAAATAAAATACTTTGCTTTTCTTTGTAGCTGGCAAATTTAACGATTAACGGGCGTTTTTTATTTGGGTTGAACTTTCCTAGACGGTGTGCCGTCTGAAACTCTTTATTAGGCCGAACTTGTGGCCGGGGAACTGAAAGTCAAGCTACAGCAATAAACTGATAGCGGCGAACAGAGCGTCGACCGTCGATCAACTGACAAGCGGTGAAGCCCGTCGGTATTTATACATGTGCCGTCGAATATTCCAGCGTTATCGCTGGTTTTCGCGCAAGTTCTAGAATAAGCTCGTGTGTTCGCGTCTTGCGCGCAATCTTAACAAAACGACCTACAATAATCGCGAAGCATCTCGAACAATGAGGCGCGGTTTGCGCTGAGCGTTGCTGACAGTCTTTGTAGGCGAAAAACGAATACAGCAAAAGTGATAATAAAAAACGCCCGTGGCAATATTAACATGGCGGTCTCTTGGTTTCTTTTATTGAACAAGGCATCATATTGCAGTGCCTGTTGCAGTGCCCCAGTGCCGACGCCACCAGGGAGAGTAATGCCGATGTGGAAAGCTCAAGGCCAAGTTTTTGAAAATGTGGTTTCAGAAATCTTTGTGTCCGTAGAAGGGTGGTCTTGCTTGCTTGCTTGCTTGCTTGCTTGCTTGCTTGCTTGCTTGACCCTTAATTCTTGGCTCTTACCCACTACTTTGGTTGGCCATAAAACCGGCGGTTTATATGAGTGGGGAAATTTTGAATTTAGACGAAGGAAAACGAACTAATCGGCCGTCTAGACTTTATAGAAAAATTGAAGAATTATTAGTTTATGCACCAATAAACATAGGAATACACCAATCATATGGAACACAATGAATTAACGAGAGGAAGTCCAACGTGACAAATTTTGATTGGGAACAATTAACAAGGAATTCTTCTTGTGTCCCTAAGAAATTCGCATACGGCTAAGCAGATGGTCTTCGTTCACGTGACACTGCAGCGACCTTCTTGTTTTAGATGCGAAGTATCTCTTGCTCGGGGGTATGTAAGGCGGCGTGGTGATCCGCACGCAGCGTTGTGGTCCCCACTCACACAACGCATGCTCGACTCTCCTCCTTCCCTCTCTCCAACAGCTGCGCGTTACTCTCTACACTTCTCTACCAGCACCTGCTTGCGCTTCTCCTGCGTTCTCGCTTCTGCTCTCACGGCGCATACGCTACTCTCCTCCTCTAGTCTCCTCTCCTTCAAATGGCAGGGCGCTGCGCGCGTTCAGTCCCGCGCTTGCCTCGGTTGGCTCCTCTGAAATGCGGGCTCGACATGCCAAAATTCTCTCCTGCGCAACGCCGCGATGAGGGCCAGCGCATTCGCATCCCCTCCCCCTCTCTCCTCTCCTACGCTGCCTCTCTCTCGCGCGCCTGTCGACGTTCCCCGCACGCCCTGTGAGAATTAACGGCCAGGCTAGAGGGAAGACACAACGCGCGTAGTGTTCCTCTTCGCGTTCCACGACGCGAGGTTGGTAGCATGCCCAGCGAACGCCAAAGGAACGCGATCGGGCAAGTGCTCCGGCTTCGCATCGCCTCATGGTCGTTGTTGTTGTTGTTGACCTCTCCTCATGGCACATACCCAATGGAGGGGATCGGCCGAGTAGATGGTGAATTCGTCCTATATTTTCTGTATGTTGTGACTCCTTGTTATGCTATTTGTTTTGAATTAAAGTGCCAATTATGAGCAATGAAAAATTTTAATGCTCATGGAATTTAGCACGATATTCTTTTAGTCGCAATGATGTATTCCTGAACAGCAAAGAAAACATCCCTGTGGCTGTACCCCAGGGTAGTAGCCCCAAAAGAAATAAGCATGGATTCCGATAATTCTAGGCCCAGTTTTCGAAGAGGTGGTACAAGTATTCGTTTCCTGAATGTGTTGAACCGGCGACACGATAGGAAAAAATGACTAATCGTTTCTTCCTGATTACAGAAGAGGCACAGAGAGGAGTTCACTAAACCTGATCGATGGAAGTCAAAATTCAGGGAAGTAACGCGGCAACGAATTTTTGTTAGGGCAACTTCCATCAACCTTGAATTAGCTAAATCCCTTTTAGCGAGAGATGGTGTAATTTTCTTTTTCTCCTTCTTGACCTGATAATCATAATCATAATCATAATGATGTTTATAATCAAAACAGCAGAGTAGAGTAGAACTTTGAAACCGTCGCACACACCCACGCTGAAGGATTGGCCAATAACCGGGTAGTTTTAAAGAAAATTCTTAAATTACAGGTTATATTAATTGTGTCTATTTAAGATGAAATCAGTAAAAATAAGACAAAAATTGAAAATTTCAGTATAGGTAGATAAGATAGTACGGATATATGTAATGACGCGGCAAATTTGAACACAAGAAAGATGGTTGATCCCTCCGTCATAGGAATCGGAATAACACAAAAGTAAAGCGTGCCCTTACAGAAGTAACTGAATCTTTACTGTACATTGACATAAGAGAGTTTGTACGATGTATATTGATGTCTGGAGCTATTGGCCGCGAGATCAAGCGGAGTCGCCGCCTGGCGGCTACTGGCTGAAGCGCGCTTAGTGTGGATTGCTCCATGCGTCGTCTGCTAGCCGCGTTGTGTTTGCATGTGCGCGTACGTCATGCAGGGCCTCAAAAGGCGGTTTGTTCCCTTGCGTTGGTGCAACTTTAACCGCTCGTACGTATGCCTAACAAGATGTAAAGAAGCATTTGGCCTTGATCGGCTGTATACGTACTGTAATAAGATCAGCGAGTGCACTTGTCGAGAGTGCTGTGTGTGGTCGTCGTACCGTCCGTTCACGAGAGTCATATCAGTGTAGGTGCCGCTCTGTGGTTCAAGCGCATTGCAAAGTGCACTTGGCGTTGTCCTAAAGATGAGAAGTATTAAATCTCATGTGAATATAGCCTTTTAGCGGCTCGGTGGTTAAAAAAAAAAGGCTCTCATGCACTTGCGCGTTGTGGTTAGGTGTATAACTTCGGGACTGTCGTTTATAGGTTACGCGACGAGCTTTAGTTGTGTACGGTCCTGGTCCCACTGCAGAGAAATATTTCCGTCAAGTCACGTCTGACACTTCGGTACTTAAATTGTCCCCTAAACAGAACAGAAAATAGAATGACACGGAAATCGCAAATCTGAGTTGCCTTGCGCAATTATAACTTGTGGCCAAATGTATACAAAGACACCCGTGTACTTGCGAGGTAGCTTATGCCTGTCAAATTTGCGCTTTGGCAAATTCAGTGTCGGAAGTGCGTCAGGCCTCAATTTTTTCCGCGAAAACCCTTAAAAAAGAGAGAGCGAGCGAGAAGAATATATTCATCAAGACAAGCAGTGGCGATAAACTCGCTCGCGCATTTTTATCGCTTACGTGGCGTGTGCGGGCTCATAAAACAATACCCTTTACTATGCACCAGATCATGCATACACACTTGCCGCGTTTCGGTGCACCTACTTGCCCTGCGGAACACTGAGAACTGTTCTCGCGGCCGTGTAAACACAATGGAACATGCGCGAACTACAAAAGGGCTCGGGGACTCTCGTTTAAACAGACTCATAGCCAAGCGCGAACAAACTTTGCATTCACAGCGCAGACAGTACATGAATGACAAAGAATAAATTCCATCAATTAATTTTCTGCTTTCTCGATTGATTCTCGCTTATTTTCCTGCGGAAGTGTAGGAAAATCAAAGCACAGGGAAGCTTCCCCGAGCGTTCGCTTACTGCGACCGTCTTCACGCTCGTAGTGCACAGCAGCAACAAGCATATAAATGCACACATTAGCGAAGTTAGCGCTGACTACTCACCATTCTTTCTCGTCTGCGAATGCGAATGCACCGTCATCGAAGTGCTTGCTGCACACCATCGCGTACTTGGAAGGCGTCCTGCCGTTACGAAGCCTAACGAGCCACAGTCGGCGACGTTCCGCGTCGGTGTGATAAAAATGGAAGCTTATCCCTGGCTCTGTGCAGTATGTGCGGCATTGTGGCACCGAACAAAACCTCACCACCGATAACGAAGAGTTCTCTGCGGGTACGGAACACAAAATCACGTTGTGAAAACAGAAGCCCCGCGCACTTCTACACACACCACACGAAACCAGTATCTACACTAGTGGGGTGACGGTGCTGCCACCTATTGGCCGCGAGATCGAGCGGAGTCGCCGCCTGGCGGCTACTGGCTGAAGCGCGCCTAGTGTGGATTGCTCCCTGCGTCGTCTGCTAGCCACGTCGTGTTTGCACGTGCGCGTACGCCACGCACATCCTCAAAGGGTGGTTTGTTCCGTTACGTTAGCGCAAGTTTAACTGCTTGTGCGCGTGTTCAACACGATGTACAGATACATTTGACCTTGTTTGGCTTCATATGAATTGTAATAAGATCAGTAAGTGCACTTGGAGTGCTGTGTGTGGTCGTCGTACCCACCGCTCGCCAGAATCATTTCAGATTGGCTGCAGCTTTCTGGTTCAAGCACATCGTTAAGTGCACTTGCCATCGTCACAAACATGAGGAGTATTAAACAATGCGTGAATGCAGCGCTTTAGCGACTCGGTGGTAAAAAAAAAAAAACGAGGTCCAATAGTCCATGCAGGCATGCACTTTCCCGTTGTTGTTAAGTGTATAACTGCGGCACTGTAGTTTATTCGTTGTGCTTAAGATGCCATTTTATTGTACGGTCGTAGTCCCCTAATGATATTTCTATTAAGTAAAGTCTGATACTTCGGTGCTTAAACTGTCGCCTGAAGAAACAGAAAATGGAATAACACGGAAGTGATAAAACCGAGTTGCCGTGCGCAATTTTAACTTGGGGCGAACTTTATGCAGAAACACCCGTGTCCTTAGATTTAGGTACGCTTTAAAGAACCCAGATGTTCAAAATTAATCCAGACGGAGTGCCTTACATTTATGTCGTATAGTTTCACGCAAAACCTCATCTTTTTGTACATTATCTAGAGCGTTTGTGTGGCGTTGTTATCGATTGACGGAAGGCAGCGGACATTATTCGTTTGAAAAAAAAAAAACATACTTGTCCCATAAAATAGCCGGAACTTTATTGCACCCCTGTAATGTAATCAATCGATGAAAGCTCTGTGCTGAACTGTTACCTTTTTATACTGCTACTGGAGCAAGAACAAGTGCGTAGATGTTAAACGTCTCCGTAGCGCCAAAGCGCTGTCAGCCTCGTAGCTTACCTGACTAAACTTATCAACCATCCTACATTTCATGGCGAATTGAATAAGAAAACAAAATGCGTGTGCGCATTCGTCCGAACAGTGGTATTGAACACATCGCACAGGAATACGGGCTTTCTTTTTTCTTTTTTTTGTATCCTGACGAGGAGGAAGTGAACACTAAAGTACTTCGGTCGTGCTACAGCAGTGCGCAGCAGGCGGAACACAAGCTGTACATGTACAAATAAAACAACAAAAAACGTCATATAATGCGAAAACACAGACTGTCACCCCGGGCGAGGATCCCTTTCATTGGCAAATTGCGCCTCTCACTTGTTATAGTGTATGGGCTTCGTGCATCGATTCGGCACTGAAGAGCTTAGATATATTACCAGTAAGCTGAAGCCAACGCCTTTTATTCACCGACAATCAGCTCAAACCGCTCACAACGAAGCGCCGCGGCGTGCATTTGTATACGCGCCGCCGACCGCCTATCCACACTACCGCAGCGACGGTGCTGCCACCTATAGCCCGATCTCGCGGCGAATAGGTCGATCTCGCCGCGAATTGGCCGCGAGTTCGAGCGGAGTCGCCGCCTGGCGGCTACTGGCTGAAGCGCACCTAGTGTGATTGCTCCCTGCGTCGTCTGCTAGCCACGTCGTGTTTGCATGTGCGCGTACGTCCTGCACGTTCTCAAAGGGCGGTTTATTCTGTTATGTTAGCGCGAGTTTAACTGCCCGTACGTATACCTAACATGGTGTGCAGGAGCAAATGGGCTTGCTCGGCTGCATGCGCATTGTAATAAGATCAGTGAGCGCGACTTCCGAGAGGGCTGTGTATTGGTGTCGTACGCTTCGTTCGCCAGAATCATTTCAGTGTTGATTCCGCTTTCTGGTTCAAGCACATCCTAAAGTGCACTTGGCGTAGCCCCAAACGTGAGGAGCATTAAATAGTGTGTGAAGGCACCGTTTTAGCGACTCGTTGGTAAACAAAAACGAGGCCCTACGCCATGAACTTTCGCGTTGTTAGGTGTATAACTGCGGCACTGTAGTTCATCGGTTATGCGATGATCTTTAGTTATGCTTAAGATGTCCATTTATTGTAGTGGTCCCGCTACAGCGAAACATTTCTATCACGTGAAGTCCGACACTTCGGTACTCAAACTGTCCCCTAAAAAAAAAACAGACAATGGAATGACACGGCAGCGATAAAACAGTTTCCGCGCGCAATTTTAACTTGGGGCGAAATTTATGGAGAACCACCCGTGTGCTTAGATTTAGATATGCTTTAGAACCCCAATGATCCAAATGAGTCCCGACGGCGTGCCTTACATTTCTGTCGTACAATTTCACGCAAAACATCATCCTTTTTTTTTTACATTATCTTGAGCATTTGTGTGGAGTTGTTAGAAATTGATGGAAGGCAGCGGACATTATTAGTTTGAAAAAAAAAAGAAAAGACAATTATTCTATAAAGCAACCGGACCTTTGTTGCATCCCTGTCGTGCACGTAATCAAACGATCACAGCTCTGTGCTAAACTCTTACCTTTTTATTCTGTCACTGGAGCAAGAACAAGTGCGCACGCGTTGAACGACTCCGTGGTGCTAAAGCGCTGTCAATCACGTAGCTTTCCTGACTAAACTTATCAACTGCTTTACATTTCATGAAGAACTGAACAATACAAAAAATGCGTATGTGTATTCGCGCGAACAGTGCTACTGAACTCATTGCACAGGAATATGGACTGGTATACAAAAGAACAAGAGGTAAACATTTAAGTAGTTCAGTCGTGCTACAGCAGTACGTAGTACGCAGAACACAAGCTAAACACGTACAGAGAAAACGACCAAAAACGTCACATAGTGCGTAAGCGCAGACAGTCATCCAGGGCGAGCATCCCTTTCATCGGCAGATTGCGCTTCTCTTACTAGTAATAGTAACGTTGGATGATCTTTGTGCATCGATTCAACAATGAAGAGCGTATATATTACCAGTAAGCTGCAATCGACGCATTTTATTCGCCGACAATCGGCTCAAACCGCTCACAGCGAAGCGCCGCTGTGTGCATTTGTATACGCGCCGCCGAAGGCCTCTCCACACTAACGCGGCGACGGTGCTGCCACCTATAGGTCGATCTCGCGGCCAATAGCACCGTTTAACGTGGATGCGCCCACTTTGATGATTGGTGGTACATCTCCATCCCGACGACTAACGTCCATGTTAAATGATTAAACAAACCCTTGTGGTAGCTGTAGTAGTTAACGGTGAAAGTGTAATCGGAGAATGAGGGGTGATAGCCAGAAGAGCGTCGCATATTGGACGCAGAACTCGGTCGCCATCCCGCGCATGTTGAAATGTGATTGGACACCAAGGCCGGGCTAGAGGGAAACGCAAAGCGCGTCGTGCCGCCCCGGTAGCCCGGCCGCGATTTTTCTCGGGGCGAGCGCGTGAGCGGAGAACGTGGTGAGGCAGGCGCGCGTTGCAGAGCTATTTTTGGTTTCGATTAGCGTGATGTATAATGAACTAGAACATGTATTGGAACATGAAGTTGGTTCTATAATTTATAGTTATGATGTAAGATATATACTCTTTAGGTGGGGACACTGGGGACACTCCTCGGCTTGCATGCAGAGCGCGTTCGACCAAATAAAGTAACAACGGCGCGCGTCTGTTGGTCCGGTTAAAGTCCCTTTAGGTCCGGTGACAGCAGCGGGTACCTATCGGCGGGAAGACGCAACTTAAAGAGAAAAAAGAGACGTGCTTTGAACAAATCCATCACGTCGAAAAAAATCCGGCAGATCCCACGCACTGTGGGAATCGATGTAATGCGAAGCAGCCAGCAAAGAGCTGCATACGTCTTTGTTTATTTTTGAGCCAAATGAAATCATTCATACCATGGCATTTACCGTATTTACTCGAATCTAAGCCGATGTTTTTTTCGAAAAAACGATGTGCGAAAGTGGGGGGGTCCGCTTAGATTCGTGTACAATGAATAGGTTTTTCTTCTTTTCTGGCCTTGCGAACTTCGGGGGTCGGCTTAGAATCGGGGCCGGCCTAGATTCGAGTAAATACGGTAGTTCACCATATATCGCATGTTTGCCATGCACGCGTGCATGTACAATGTGGTATATACCATGCCAATGAAACGTATGAAGAAACTGCCAAGTTCAGCCTCTTTCTTTTCGCCAACTGGCAACCTTGTACTATCGCGAACTCGCTCGGCAACGGGCATCCCTATCGAAATAAATTTAGTTCTTTTGTTCATCCCAAACGAAGCAGTTGGTTCTTTTTTTTTGACCTGCGATAATATCCTCATAATTTGGTGCCGAAACCCGGGAAGAAGTTATCGAACTTACCGTTGAGGCAGCTGGGTCAACAGACGTCGACAGCACAACGAGCTTGAGGAAAAACAGCAACGATCCTCGGGCAAGAAACGATCGACGAGGCGCTTCAACCAACAAGGCCTGACGACGCCACACCCAGCCGAAACCGACACCACTGCTCAAGGCAACGCATACGCCAGGCAACACAGAATCACAGACGCCAGGCATCGTAGACGCCAGGATGGACCGGCTCAAGCTAAAAAGGAGCGCCTTGAGAACTCAGGTGACCAAACTTATTTCCGAGGCAGAATTATTCTTGGCGAGCCATTCGGACGACGGAGCTCTCAGTGTCTTGTCGGCCAGGCTAAGTGCCCTACAAATACAACTAAACGAAGTGGACAATGCCATTGAACCACTAGTTGTTGACGCAGACGCGGAGCAAAACTACATAAGAACAATCGAGTACAACGACCGGATCGTCGCATGCACAGCGAAACTCAGCCAAGAAGCCGAAGAGCAAAAAGCAAAAAAACAACCAGAAATGGCCGCGACGCGGGCGCCGACCGACGGCCCTCCGAGGGCTGCGCAGACCCACGTTAAACTACCGAAGCTCGAGTTACAGCGATTTAGCGGCGCTTCCACGGAGTGGCAGTCCTTCTGGGAGCAGTTTGAGAGGGCGGTGCACGAAAACGACACCCTCTCAGACTCTGAGAAATTTCTGTACTTGCGGTCGTCACTTCCTGGGAAGGCTGCATCGGCCATCGACGGCATCCAGGTGACGGGAGCTAACTAGAACACAGCCCGACGAGACGTGCTCATACAAGAACATCTAACTCAGTTGCTCGAGTTGCCACCAGTACGCAACGAGAATGAGGTTAACGGCCTACGTCGACTCTATGACCATCTGCAGCGCAACATAGCCGCTCTCGCAGCGCTCGGAGTCAAAACAGATGGCTACGGTGCCCTGCTCTGCTCCGCACTCTTGCGAATGCTGCCATCGGAACTAGTAGTCAACTACCACAGAGGACTCTCCGCTGACAGCAAGGAAGAGGGGATCGGCGTCGAGAGTTTACGAGCTTTTCTCAAGACCGAAGTGGAGAGCCGAGAGAAGGCACTGCAGACCGGCCATAGCGAAGTAAAAGGATCCAGCTCAAAACATCGAGATAAAGAAAAAAGCAAAACATCAAAAGGATCAGCGGCTTCACTCTTCTCTGCGGGCAAATCGAAGCAGATTGATTCATGCACATTTTGTGATGCAAAGAATCACTCGACTCACGAGTGTCAGGAACAAATGTCACTCGATGAAAAGAAGAAACGACTCACTGCGGCTGGTCGCTGCTTCCGGTGCGGCGTAAAGGGACACACGTCGAAACAATGCCGCAACAAAAGGCTAAGTTGCAAACACTGTGGCAGAAGACACCTGTCACAAATGTGTGACCCCACCTGGAGGCAACCTGAGAACACAGCCGCAGAGCTGCACTCTTCAGCAGAACAGAAGTAAAAAAATGTGCCTACCGTGCTGCTCCAAACGGCCCAAGTATGGGCAGAAGGACGAGGGAGAGCTCTGACGCGCCTCCTCTTCGACGGGGGTAGCCAACGAAGTTTTGTCACAAAGAAGCTTTCCCGCGAACTGCAACTAGAGGTGATTGGTGAAGAGGACATCACAATCTACCCATTCGGAGGATCAGGCAACATTATCAAAGAAAAGCGCAGAAGAGTGAAACTTTGGCTAAGAAGTCAGTATGACCGCAACGAGCACTTCATCGAGGCTCTCGAAATACCAGAAATCTGCTCTGATCAGCTGCGAGTACCTCAGAACATCATGCAAAAACTGCAAGCGGAAATAGATGAATTGGCAGATGTCACCGTTGCACCAGCCCACCTGGCGAGAAGCGGCATTGACATCCTTATCGGTGCCGACTATTACTGGTCGTTGATGTATGGTGACTTCAAGAAGCTGCAGGGCACACTTGTTGCACTGAAGACCAAATTTGGGTGGACGCTTCAAGGAGCCATTCCCTGCAGTAGCTCAGCTGCCTGCTGCTCAACCGCGGCAGTTCTTCGTGCTGGAGTGTCAGATGACGCAACAAGTTTGACCAACGAGCTGAAATCATTCTGGGAGCTGGAGAGCATCGGAATTACTGACTCTTGTGCCCAAACGAACGAAAAAAGCCAAGAAATTATCAACACGTTTTCGACATCGATAAAGAAAACAGACAAGCGCTATGAGGTGGCATTACCATGGAAACCTCTGAACATACATCTCGCTCACAACAAAGCGATCGCACAGAAGCGTTTGACAAGTCTCACGAAGAGGCTATTGAAAGATAACGCGACACTTATCGAGTATGACGCGGCTATCCGTCAGTACCTGGAGCAAGGGTTCGCCGAACGACTTCCACCGGAAGAAATCAATAACGACGACAACCGAGTGTACTACATGCCTCACCGCGCTGTCTTCAGACCTGATAGCCTTTCAACCAAGATTAGGGTCGTATTTGATGCATCGTCAAGCGACACAGGATGTATCTCCCTGAACGAAGCCCTGGAGCCAGGACCAAACTTGAACCCAGACTTGCTGAAGGTGCTGATTAACTTCAGAATTCACCACATCGGACTAAGTGCAGACATTGAGAAGGCATTCCTGCAAATTTCAGTGACACCGTCAGATCGCGATGCCCTCCGATTCTTGTGGTATGAGCACTTACCCACAAGGCAAGACCAAGATTCCGTGACAGAAGTCTGGAGAATGACATGAGTGCCCTTCGGTGTGACAAGCAGTCCGTTCCTTCTCGCAGCCACAGTGCGTCATCATTTGTCAACTACTGCGGGTGATTCACGCATCACTAAAACCATCAGTGAGAGCCTGTACGTGGACGACCTAATAACAGGAGCGGAGACAGAGGAGGACGCTGTAGACTTCTACCGAGGTGCACGAGACGTCATGAATCGAGCAAGCATGACACTGCGCAAATGGAATTCAAATTCCAAGAAGCTGCAACAACTGTTCAACGACGAAGGAAACGGATGTGGCCTGAGCCACGTTGAGTGTCCGACATCAAGTGTCTCACGAGTCCTCGGACTTGTATGGGATAAGGACAGAGATCATCTGGCGTTTTCCATGAAGGCGATCTTGGATTTCTTAGGTCGAAACAGCGACACGAAACGATTTATCCTTCAGGCATCAGCTCGTATATATGACCCGCTTGGTCTTATTTCTCCAGTCACAGTGACAACCAAACTCATGTTCCAAACACTGTGGGAACTGGGTATAGAGTGGGACGCTCCTCTGCCTGAAGACGTCAAGACAGCTTGGACGCAGTGGCACACCCAGCTACACTATTTAACGGACGTAGCAGTGCCAAGACGATACGGTAGCTTGGCCAACAATAGCTGGAAATATGTGCACATTTTCACAGATGCAAGCCCTAACGCTTACGGTGCAGTTGCTTATTTGCGCACCTATGGAGTCAAGGAAGCAGCGATGACTCTCGTTCTTTCAAAGTCCCGAGTAGCACCGATTAAGAAATTGTCTCTTCCAAGACTGGAGCTGATGGGCATGGGGATCGGTGCACGATTGAAGGAATATTTGGGGCAATCATTGGGTTTCCCTATCGACAAATGGTACATGTGGACAAACTGATCTATCGCACTGCATTGGGTACGAGGTTCCGCGCAACAATGGAAGCCCTTTGTCGCCAACCGAGTTTTGGAAATTTAGCAGCGAACGGATCCAGAGCTCTGGAATCACTGTCCTGGGAACGAAAATCCCGCCGACCTCCTGACGAGGGGAGTAACCCCGAGAGCACTCAAGTCAAGCTCAGTGTGGTGGAACGGGCCTGTCTAGCTTTCACAGCCATCTACTTGCTGGCCATGTCATGAAAACACCGCTGACATGACTATCGCAGAGGAGGAAAGAAAGACACTTCGAGTTCACAACGTGACAGTAAGGGAATCCGTATTACCCCTGCAGAAATACAGCTCCCTCTCCAAACTGGTTCGAGTCACCGCTTGGGTACTGCGATTTGTTCACAACTCCAGGCATCCCAACGAGAAACGCGAGGGACATCTTACGACAGAGGAAGTGCAAGAGGCGCACACTTGTTTGATACTTCAAACACAATTGGAGGCCTTTCAAAATGAACTCCAATGTCTTCACCGCTCGATACGCTTGCCAAGTGATTCTCCGATACGTGATCTCAGCGTGTTCTGCGACCACGAGGGCGTGTTAAGAGTGGGAGGAAGGCTCAATGCTGCCGACATTTCCTACAACGTTAAGCATCCGATTGTCCTTCCGTCGAGGCATCCCATCACAGAACTTGTCATCAACGCAGCTCATCGCCGTCTCCTGCATGCTGGCGCGCTAGAGACTCTTACCGAACTGAGGGAGAAGTACTGGATTGTGCGAGGAAGGCAGATGGTAAAAAAGGTGCTGAGGAAATGTGTGACGTGCAATCGTTTCAACAGCCGTGCTGCTACTGAGCCAGTCGCTCCTCTTCCTCACGAAAGGGTGACACAAGCGCCACCCTTCGATGTAACAGGTGTAGATTTCGCTGGACCGCTGAACACGAAAGATCAAGGAAATAACAGAAAGTCTTACATCGTCATTTTCACGTGTGCAGTTACTCGCGCAATACACCTTGATCTGGTGACCGATATGTCGACATCGAACTTCCTGATGGCGTTCCGAAGATTCATCTCAAGAAGGGGGGTCTGTCGAGTCATCTTTTCTGACAACGCAAGGACTTTCAAGCGTGCTTCTAAGGACCTTCAGAAACTGTGGACCACAATACGAGGAGAAGACATTCAGAATTTCTTCTTAAATCACCAGATCCGCTGGAAGTTCATAATTGAGAAAGCGGCTTGGTGGGGCGGATTTTGGGAGAGAATGGTTCGTTCCGTGAAAACATCCCTGAAGAAGGTTTTGGGAAGCAGCTACTGCAATTTGGAGGAGCTCACGACAATACTAATTGAAATCGAAGCTATCGTCAACTCTCGACCCCTGACCTACGTCTACACAGACGCGAACGAACCCGAACCTTTAACACCGTCTCATTTCCTGATAGGTCAGAGACTAACCACTCTTCCTGACAGCTGCTCCGCCGCTGAAGTGGTTCAGAAACCTGGTCAACTCACGCGTCGCTGGCGCTACCGCCTCAGAATGGCCGACCAGTTTTGGCGTCGGTGGCAAAAGGCGTACCTGACGAGTCTCCGATCGGCACATTTCGCTGTGCCGAGTTCGTCAAGTGCACTAAAGCAAGGAACCCTCGTCTTAGTTCACGAACCACATCTGCCGAGGCAGCTCTGGAAAACTGGAGAAGTGGCCGAAGTTCTTCTGGGACGTGATGGAAAGATCCGAGCCTGCATGGTGCGCATGCCGAATGGAGCCACACTGAGAAGACCAGTTCAACTCTTATACCCCATGGAATACACGGACGAATGACCAGAGGCTCATTCCGGGGGGAGTATGAAGAAACTGCCAAGTTCAGCCTCTTTCTTTTCGCCAACTGGCAACCTTGTACTATCGCGAACTCGCTCGGCAACGGGCATCCCTATCGAAATAAATTTAGTTCTTTTGTTCATCCCAAACGAAGCAGTTGGTTCTTTTTTTTTGACCTGCGATAATTTCCTCAACGTATATTCTGGTATATACACTGCATGACCGGTCAGTTATGTTCATCACGCACTCCTCTCATGCCATACCAATTTTGGTATATATCCAGTTATCTAAACGGCCGGAAGCGCACCATAACAGTGTCATGTAAATCATACCGTACATGACATGTATAACGTAATTCTCGTGTTAGGACCTGTCATTTATGTTCGTCATACAGTCACATCGCACAATACCAATTTTGGTGTATATCGAACGAGCGAAATGGCCGCGAGTCAACCATGAGCGTGGCATGTAAATCATGCCACACATGACATGCATGTCATGGTTATCATGTTACCACCTGTCACTTACGTTCGTCATACATTCGCGTCACGCAATGCCAATTTTGGTGTATATCAAGCTAGCGAAACGGCCGCGATCGGACAATGAGCGTGGCATGTAAATCATGCCGTAAATGATATGCATATCATAATTTTCAAGTTACTACCTCTCATGTTTGTCATACAGTCACGTTGCGCAATACCAATTTTGGTGTATATCAAGCGAGCGAAACGGCCGCGAGCGCATCCTGAGCGTGCCATGTCAATCATGTCGCACATGACTTGCCTGTCACGATTTTCATGTTACCACCTCTCATTTACGTTCGTCACACAGGCGCGTCGCGCAATACCAATTTTGGCTTATATCAAGCTAGTGAAACGTCCGCGAATGCACCATGAGCGTGGCATGTAAATCATGACATGCATGTCATGGTTTTCATGTTACAACCTGTTATTCATGTTCTTGATACAGTCACATCGCGCAATACCAATTTTGGTGCATATCAATCTAGCGAAACGGCCGCGAGCGCATCATGAGTGTGCCATGTAAATCATGTCGTACATGACACGCATGTCATGATTTTCATGTTACCACCTCTAATTTATGTTCGTCATACAGTCGCGTCGTGCAATACCAATTTTGGTGTATATCAAGCCAGCGAAACGGCCGCAAATGCACCATGAGCATGGCATGTAAATCATGACATACATGACATGCAAGTCATGGTTTTCATGTTACCACCTGTTATTCATGTTCTTCATACAGTCACATCGCGCAATGCCAATTTGGTGTATATCAACCTAGCGAAACGGTCGCGAGCGCACCATGAGTGTGCCATGTAAATCATGTCGTACATGACACGCATGTCATGATTTTCATGTTACCACCTCTAATTTATGTTCGTCATGCAGTCGCGTCGTGCAATACCAATTTTGGTGTATATCAAGCCAGCGAAACGGCCGCAAATGCACCATGAGCATGGCATGTAAATCATGACATACATGACATGCATGTCATGGTTTTCATGTTACCACCTGTTATTCATGTTCTTCATACAGTCACATCGCGCTATACCAATTTTGGTGTATATCAACCTAGCGAAACGGCCGCGAGTGCGTCATGAGCGTGGCATGTAAATCATCACGAGCATGACACGCGTGTCATAATATTCATGTTACCACGTGTCAGTTATGTTTGTCATGTCGAAATGTCTCGTCATACCAGTTTTCGTATATATCCATTCATTTAAACGGCCGCGAGCGCCCCGAGACCATGTCATGTAAATCATGCCGCACATGACATGCGTGTCATGATTTGTACGTTAGGACCTGTCATTATGTTCGCCATGAACTCTTGTCACGTCATACCAGTTTTGGTATATACGAAACTAACGGAATGGCCGCAAGAGCCCCAAGGCCGTGGAATGTAAATAATGCTGTTCATGACATGGATGTCATGATTTTCATGTTATGACCTGTCAGTTATGTTCGTAATACGGTCATGTTATTCCATACCAATTTTGGTATACATCCGATTAACGAAACGGCCAGGAGAGCACAAAGTCGTAGGCGGCTAGATAGATAGATAGATAGATAGATAGACAGAGTTCTGATAGATAGATAGATAGATAGATAGATAGATAGATAGATAGATAGATAGATAGATAGATAGATAGATAGATAGATAGATACGCTCAAACTCGCAGAAGTTCGCTAAGAAATGCTTCGCATTTAAAAATGTTTTGTGCACCGTTGCTATAGCAACCAACGTGGTCGGCGGCAACGCCGACGTCCGCCGCATGTCTCATTTTTCGCTCGCGGAAAACGCGGTATGCGTTTCCAACTTTACTTGCTGGCGTGGCATGGCCGCGTTCGCCGCGAAGATTTCCCGCGAAGCGCCAGTTGCTACAGGAACTCGTCTTTGTGTTGAAGTTGCGTCATCCCGCCGACAGGTATCCGCTGCCGTCAGCGGACCGACGGCTGCTCAGCGTTGTTACTTTATCTGGTCGATGGCGTCTCGCGAGTGTCCTCACCTAAAGAGTATATATCTTACACCGCGAGGCCGACGCTTTTACGACGCTTTTACGACGCTTTAGGGTGCCTTGATGCCCGCGCGCTCCGCTGAGGGTGAAGACAGGCGCGTCGTCTGCTACGACGGCCGCCATTGCGAATCCCGCCGCCGCTCGGCAGTATGCGAAACGCGCTACACAAAGCGCTTGCGGTGCGCGGATACGTCCCGAAATAAGTGCACGCTAGTGAGCTTTCTCTTTTTCTTTTCTTTTTTGAAGCTTGGGCAGCTTTTATTGCTGTTGTTGCCTAAATGTTTATTAAGGAAGCATGTAATTCATGTAAGCTGACGGCCTGTGCATGTGTTATGCACTAGAGGTAGACGTAGACTCCGTTATGTTGAAAACCAATCCTCTTCCTTACGCCGGAAACGACAAAGTCTAAAGCCTTACTTAATTTTCTCGTAAGCTCCGCATTCCAAATACACAAACAATCGTTTAAAGTATTTGTATACATGTCAGCAGCAGCAGTAGTATATGTATATGAACACACACAATTTAGTGTTGCGAAGCTACCTAAGCGCGACTAAGGTGGCTCATTTTGCTAAGTTTGCAAACAATTTACTCGTTTAGTTATAAATGGCATCATACATATTGTACACAGAATAAAGGGTCGAGGGCCAGTATGATGCGAATATCCTGCTAAAATGAAACGAAAGCTTCTTTATCATTATTATTGCTGACCTTTCTTGCTCACAATCTGTAGCCGCTACTGTATGGGCACTCGAGTTGCACCTTGAGTCCTTATCAAAACGATGAATACGTTGTTGAGTAGTATGCCGTAAAACTTTGCATGCGCGCAGTATCAGTGCGTTTTGCCTTCTTTTTGTATCTGCAGTTTCTTTTTCTGCAGGTTTTCTCGCATGCCCAATTGTATGCACATAATATTGAGTGTTTCCAATACTGTTTTACACTTTGTGCGGTAGATGCACGGCGTCTGTTATTTGTCTCTTTTATTAATAATAATATCTCGGGTTTTACTTGCCAGAACCATGATATGATTATGAGGCACGCCGTAGTGGAGGGCCCTATGAAATTTGACCATCTGGTGTTCTTTAACCTGCACTGACATCGCACAGTACACGGGCCTCTAGCATTTCGCCTCGACCTAAACGCGACCGCCGCGGCCGGGATCGAACCCGTGACTTTCGGGTCAGCAGCCGAGCTCCGTCATCACTATACCACCGTGGCGGACGTATTTTTAAGACGAAAGCCTTAAATGCCTCATCAAACGCGAAATTTGACCGTCGGCGTCCCGCGTCTACGGCGTCAGCGTACCACGATGTTGAGGACGAGAGATGCAAAAAATCATCGTCACGTGCTGACGTCACCATATCACATCATCATGACTTCACAAAGTTTGGCGTGACGTCATATGATGCCGTTATCACATGACATCGTAGCTTGGTCAAAAGTGGGCAGATCACGGAGGCAGTGCAAAACCAGGTGAGGTGCCTCCGATCTTGGAGGCAATGCAAAACCGCGCTTTGTGCGCAACAAACTGAGAAGAACTTGACTTTGTTTCTTGTATTTTTTACTTACATAGCGTGTCTACTGTACACAATGCTTCCCCGTCTTCTTGTTGTTTTCATGCGTCTTCTTTGTATGGACGCTTCGCGAGAACTGTTTGTATGCGCCTTCCTGTATGAGCCTTCAGGGCTTACATTATTAATAAATAAATTATGCTTGCTCAAAGAAATAAGATACTGAATGTGTGTGTGTGTGTGTGTGTGTAGGCCATTTATTTGTTCTATTAATGCTGCGCTGACAGAAGCAATTACACAAATAAAACGCAAATTACACAATAAAACACAGCTGCCACTAGTCGATTCACAGTGATCGTAAATGATTAAAAAAAACAGGAACTGCGTAATTATTTAAGACAGGGCGAACAGGGAAAGATAAAAAACATTTAACTGCACACATACATACATGGGCATCAGACCAGCACATAAGGCATACTTGAAACACGGAAAGGAATATAAAAAACAAGAACCCGCCGTGGTTTTAGTTATGGTGCTTGCCTGGTGACCTGAAGGTTGCGGGATCGAATCCCGGCCGCAGCGGCCCCACTTCGATGGAGGTGAAATGACAGAGGCCCGCGTACTTAGATTTAGGTGCACGTTCAAGAACAACAGATGGTCAAAATTTCGGGAGCCTTTCACAATATACGGCGCCTCTCATAATCATATCGGGGTTCTTGGGACGTAAATTCTCACAAATAATTATTATTAGGAAAAAAGAAGGATCTGATCTGCAGACAAACACGCGTAATATATTCCATGATACATTTCAAATCACAAAAATAGCGAAAGCAATTATCAAAGGCAGATACAGGACCAACCAAGTGCAGTAAAGAATGTTTGCGAAGAAAAATGCAGGATTCATGCACACGTGAACCAAAGCATTTTAAGCATGTAGCTGATATCAGTGTGTCCATTTATTACGCAAGGTTAACACCGGCAGAAGTTATCCTTGCATGTACATTCGAAATACCGGCCGGAAACTTACGCTGCAAGTGCATAATGTGTTCTTCGGATGCCGCTTGTCACGTTTGATTTTTACTGTCTAAAGAAACCTCGTATTTTCTAAAACGATACAGCTCCCGGCGTTTCTGGAATGATTGGTGCACTGCGGCACGCAACACCCGGCCATGGTGACGGTAGCGAGCGCATAAACTGGAGGGAAACGAGCACCGACCTAAAAACAGCACGCGCGCCACGCAAAAGGGACTGGGCGGGGGATTCAAAATGGCGACCACGCTGCCGCCAAGGCCGAGGAGGCGGCACCTGCCCTTTCAAAAGCTGACACCACTCTAAGCGGGGGCGCGCGCATCGAGGTTAGAGTGACCTAGAATAGGGGGAGTGTCCAAAGCGCCGGCTCTCGCGTGGGCCTTTTGCCGTGAACTCCCGCGCCGCGCCGCTGCTGCGCCGGACCCGTGGGCTTTCCGCGCTCGGGAAGCGCGCGGAAAGCGAGGGGCGTCTGCTACGCGCTGTAGTTTTTTGCGCCGCGTTTCCACACAGGGCACTTGAAGCCTACTTAACTTTTATAATACGGTGCGGAATGGAGCCTATGCATCTTCAAGCATTGTGTTAGTGCTGGGGCAACAACAGGATGCAAAAAATCATGTGCCAAGCGGCATCAGCGTGGCCTAGTTCAGGTCACAGAGTTCGAGAACGTTGGTGCGTGTGTAAAAACGCGCAAAACGGACACGCACAAGCAAGAAACAAAAAAAAACATTATTCGCACGAGTAGTCGGGCAATAGCATCACGCATGCTCGAATTAAGAGTAAATAAAAAAAAAGTAAATTGCACGCGCAGTCAGCTGAAATACTTGCGCGCAGTGACCGCTTCACACTACGAGCGTTTTACTCATGGTCGCCACTGGTTTGCTAGCCATATGCACACCGCTTTATTCGAGAATTCATTAGCCTCCACTAGCTGACGCAAGTGAAAAAAAAAAAAGAAGAGTAGAGACGGCCATACGAGCGCAATGGTGTTGGCTTATTTTTGCTTCTGAGGTAGCGTACAAGGCTCACCGTGCGCAAATATTTGAAAGAAAAGCAATGCCAGGTAAACTAACCATATTCCAAAGCTTTTGCATAAAAGGCGTAATATAGAAAATGCTTTACAAATATCCAGATATCATAGAAGCTAGTGTAATATCTCAATCACTTCAGAAAATTGCTCAAATGCAGAGATCCCTAATGTACCTTGCCTGAAAAAATGCATATATATATATATATATATATATATATATATATATATATATATATATATATATATATATATTATCGCACGTTGCATTGGATCGCTGAACGTCAGTATGAAACGTTCGCGCGAGATGCGTGCATTGCTTCAAGCCTTCACAATACGAAATGAAAACAGTTTCAAACAACTCATTCTCAACTTCAGATGTTTTCACGGTTCTCGGAGGTTAGCGTTCGCCCGGTTCAGAGACTTTACAAAAAGATGTAGACGATTAGAATAACAGAGAGCTGAGCTAGTTGGTAAGTATTCAGTTGTTAGTCGGCGTTTGTGGTGTCCTGACTTCTTTTTCGTGTCCGTGTTTGCACGCCCTGTCTTTTTAGGATGTGGACGAGTAGTTACATAAAATACAATTGTTTCCGCGGCAGTTGAGTGCGCGCCAACAGGACACCCGACCGCAATTTCCCGCTTTTTCCTGATGACCTCAATATAGCGTCCACCACAGTTTCGTGCTGCAGCTTCGGAGTACTTCAATAGCGAGTCTGCTCATCTCTTGAATAAATATAAAGAGATGACCAGACGGGTAAAGCAGGCCTCTTTTGTCCCGCGCGCAGACGCGTGCAATCAGCTGCTCTGAACTGAGAATCACGTTTGTTTTCGGGCGATCGCTCGTAACATATAAAGTGAGGCATACACGATGTTGCACTGTACCGTTTCGTTTTCTTTGGTTTGTCTTTTCTTTAAGGCTAAAGCCTCAGTGCCTCATCAAACACGAAAATTGACCGTCGGCGTCCCGCGTAGCCAACACAAGTGATGCACAAAATCATCACACGATGACGTCGACAGAACTTGTGACGTCACTATGACGTCATTTAACGTGACGTCATATGATGACGCCATCACATGACATGGTCGCTTTGCATTGCCTCCGTGAGCGGGGGCCGATCACGGAGGCAATGTAAAAGCAGCTAGGTCAGGTGCAGAAAGCTTGCAATGCCTTCGATCCTGTCGGCAGTCCGAAACCACGTTATGTGCAGAAAGCTTTCAGAGAGGGGCGAGGGAGGATTAATGCATCGTCTGACGAAAAAGATGGTTTTCGTTTTCGAGTCATCTCAGGCGAATGCATAAGGGACCATGTTTTTTTTTTTTTCATGTAAATTTTTCGCATACATTTTACCTATGCGGTAAGTTCTTCAAAATGTATGGGTAAGTCTAACATGTTGACAATGATATTGGTGACCACCACGTTTTTTATATCCTGACGGAAAGAAATCATGAGACCACACATCGCCAGAATTATTTCTGACTACAGAAAGCGGGTTTGCGCGCCACACACCATATTATTATTGTTAGTCGTTACACAAATGGCAAGCACGTCAAGTTAGTGATGCCGTGACCTATCGGTCGTGTTGGGCATACGTACATTCGTGCCCCTCCGTGCCAATTTTCGTGTATACCAAGTGAACGAGACGCGAGTTACGCGAGTAATTTTTTACTTTTGGTACCGCGGCCACGCCGACTGACACATTCGGCTTCGCATGAAATGGCTTGAAACAGCAGAGCGCCGGAGGCAGCCTTGTAAAACAAATCGAATGCACGAAATAAAAGATAGGATATGAAGGGTGCAAACGCGTTAGCATGCATGAGCTAGTTACTACGTGCATATGTGCTACGTTCTCTTGGTTATCTCCAGTTTATTTTCTCCTGCAGCAAGTTTACGTTCGTCATTCCACACGAAAGTAAGTTAAGAGCCTTTTCTCACGATGCGTTCCTCAAACAGCCGCGGAAGTGTGGAGCAATGCGGTGACAAACCAGCTGAAAGGATATATACAAAATCCCCGTTTCACAACACACAAACCAACAAACGCGTTCTCTGTGTGATGAGTCGCTGCAGTATTATGTCGCAGTGACGCAGTATTCATTATTGCCCAAATTTCCGGAATTTGAGCTAATTGCGGCCAAAATATCACGCGCGTAGCAGACGCTCGCCGCTTTGGCGCGGCTTCCGCCGCGGAGAAAGCCCACGGGTCCGGCACGGCAGCGCCGCGGCGCGGAAGTTCACCGCAAAAGGCCCTCGCTCCTCCCATGTATTCACGCGGCGCTTTGGACACTCCCCCTATTCTAGGTCACTCTATCGAGGCACTCTAACGACGCTTGAGTTAAGATCGCCACCTCGCGGTGTGTTAAGGCATTGACACAATTGAACTTCTATTGAAAACGCGCCGAATGGGACGGACGTGTAACGCGGTGAAGGTGCTAATCGCGGAGGCCTCAGTCGTGGCCTCCGAGATTAGCCGGTGCGCCGCCGGCTAATCTCGGAGGCCATGCCTCAGTAATGACGAATTACTTTACCGCTCCCAGAGGGCAACACCATCCCGCTGACCGGGAGAGTGGTAGATATAAAAGGCGCGTTTGTAGAGCCGCTAGGGTCTGTTCTTTTGGGATATTATGCAAAGAACCCTTAAAGGGGTGGTGCCACCAAATTTGTGGCTTGCGCGTTCTTTGCTGCAAGCTTTTCCTATAGCTCAAGGAAGCATGATGCACGCACCAAGATTCATGTATTCTCGCTAAATAATTTAATATCACCTTTTGATGTGGACAACTTTCGGTTTCGGTTTCTGGGCGCCGAGGTTGGGCAGTGACGTAGAAGTGTAGGAGGCGTGGTCACGCGACCACACAAGGCTGTGACGTACTTAGCCAGGAAGCGATCGAAACTCGGCGAGTGATGTAGCTATCGATGCTTTGCCGGTACTATAGTGAACTAAAATATATTCTAGTTCACTACAGCCGGTACGTACGTTGCGGAAGTGGCGCAGGTCCGGAGGTCACTCACGTTACTACAGCAGATTTGGTGTGACGTCACTACAACTTTCGTTGCCCATCCTACAGATCTACGTCAGTGTTGGCGCGCTAGCGATGGGTTTCTATCGGGAGAATGGGCATTTAGGTACACTTTGGAAGTGAATTAAAATATATTCTAAACGTTTGCTGTGTCCGACCCTTCGTGTGGAATGTCCTTGCATACAGAGGAAACCCACAACAGGCTTGTTATAGCCTCGAAATTTGATGGCACCACCCCTTTAAAAAAGAATTACCGCTCACGCCACACGGTATTCGTTATTTAGCTACAGGTCAAGGCACTGTGCCCTATGACATGTTTTTTTCTACTCGGTCTTTACAGTATTTGGAGAAACCGCATGGCTGTAAGGCACTGTGACCGGTGAACTCCTACTTTACCGAGTTGGTGAGGAGACTACGTGAAGTGTTTCGAAAATTGGAATATGGCGAAGAAGTGTTGGTGTTGATGGATGCTTTGGTCAAAATGAAAGTTATGTAATCTCAACCGCATGCTAAAAGCGCTGCGGTGGGAAAATGTTTCCTAATGCCTGGAAATAAAGAAAAAAAATGTGACCTTGGCGCAGTGGATAGCGTGCCCGGCATCTGTTGTTGCGGGCCGAGTGGTCGTGGGTTCGATGCCCGTTGACGGAACTTTTTTCTTTACCATCTGATCGTGTAAATTTTTAGGGGCGAAGCTCCTTAAAGCGGCACCCGTTCGTCCCCGTCGTAGTGCGTAACCAGTCTTAACGCTAGTACCAGATCTTGACCTCCAAGGTGGTGCCGGTGGGAGATTTCTCCTGTGCGTTGTTGAACAACAAAAAGTTCGCAGCGTGCGCGTTAACTAAAAGCCGATTTCTTCTGTCTCTCATTCCCCATTAGCAGCCATTGGCATGTTCCAGTAGGAAACGTTAGTAGAAGTAGAAGTGTAAGTGTTAGCTAAAAGCCGACTTCTTCTGTCTCTCATTCCCCATTAGCAGCCATTGTTTACCTCCAAGGTAGTGCCTGGTGAGATTTCTCCTGTGCGTGATTAAACAATAAAAATTCACAGCGTACATGTAAAATTAAAGTGAGTTGCAAGTCGCCATGACTCTCATCGACCCTTTAGTGTAAACCGGCCCGATCTCACGTCGTTGATGATGTACTTGGCGTGAAGCTGCGCGACGCCGCCGCCAAGATCCTGCCGTACGAGAGCTTCGCTCCACTCATCATCATTCACCCCGTGGATATGCTGTGGAATTTTTTTTCGACGTCATTTCTGTGACGGAAATACGTCACTGAAGTCTTGGTGGACCCCGGCATAAAACACTTTCGTGTTAAAGGGCCCATAAACCACCCAGATGCCCAAATTTAGTTGTGGCGTTGCAGTTGTGCACGAGTCTTCAGCGAACGCTGGCGGAATTGCACGCGCTTTCTCGTTTCGCTCTTTCCTTCGCTATGCTGCGTTCATCAGCTCGTCTATCCATCTCTCCGAGCGCCCTTCCTCGGCGTCGGAGGTGGCAACGCCAGAAGCGTGCGCATCTGCTAGCAGAAAACAGGCTCTTGTTCGCCCACTGACAGCGTTTCTTGCTCGCGACGTCACCTAATCATACAGGTGACGTCATGACAGCTGTTGTGGATAAAGGAAAGGCACTGAGAGGAGCAGGGGAGCGTCTGTTGGTGGTTTAGGGGCCCTTTAAAATAAAGCAATTTGGAAATGTAGGAAAGCAAGAGTAAAAATTGATGCTATAACCGAAATCTCTTTGAACCTTTAAGTAACTCCTGCAAGGCATCGACAACCTTCCCGTCCCTATATCCAAGGGGCAAAGCCCCGAAATAAAGCAAGATTGGTGCATTTAAATTTAATCTAAGGAGTTGGTATAGACAACCTCTAAAGTAATGGGCCTTTTCCGGGTCTGAACAGCACCTCCAGTGGAGGTCGCCAAAATCGAAACTGGTGGCCCTTGTCCGCCGCGCGTCGGTAGGCAATCTCGGAGGCGCGCATTCACGCCTTTTTTGGGGGGGGGTTAACATTTGCAAGTTAGTGAAACCTTATCTGGCTTGGTTCTCACCTGTCGTCTAGTTTTGGCCACCAAAAATCATGGCGCGTGCCTCGTCGACGCCGGCGCGCATTCACGTAACACGGCATGTGGCGCGACAATGACCTTGTTTTTCTTGGCCTAAAGTATGCCTTATATTCAAAACAGGAGATTGGCCAAGTACTGGGCGAACGTTTCCATTGCGATCTGTAGAGTAACTCTACAATACTTCTGAAGATTATCAACTCAACAAATTGAATTGATATTGATCAAATTTGCGCCATCTCGCGGGGGACAGTGAACGCGCTGAAGCCCTCCGAGCTATGGGTACCGCCAGCGGTAAATGGTATATAAAAATAACTTGGCGTAAGGAGGACTGGAGGACGTATGGCACGTGGCGTAATTATCTGGTGCTGCGGAACCGGTCACGCTTTTCGGAAAATTTTTCTTTGGAATTATTTTTATTTGTGGCTTATAATTACTGGAGGACGTATGGCACGTGGCGTAATTATCTGGTGCTGCGGAACCGGTCACGCTTTTCGGAAAATTTTTCTTTGGAATTATTTTTATTTGTGGCTTATATATATATATATATATATATATATATATTGACACGTGCTTACAGTGGGTCTTTGTCTGTTGTGCGAAGCAGTTTTGCTATTTTGTACGTGGCGGAGTTTTTGGCGGTTAGTAGAAGAGGACAAAAACGTTCAGTTCGATTGTAACTGACATCAGCAGCGCGAAAGTATACGAGGCCATGCAAGATTTCATAGAACAGTCAAAGAGATTTAAACAATAACCACAGTTCAAAAGTTCCATAGTTAACCAGAAGCAACAGTAAGATTCGTTTCTATATTTATGTATTTCCTATTTGATGAAAATTAATTCCACCCACCTTTTTTATTGACTTTTTTTTTAATTATTATTCTCACAAGATTAACTTGTAAAAAATCTTTTTGTTAAACAAAATAGAAAATTATTCTCATTCATCATCATCATCAGCCTGTCTACGCCCACTGCAGGGCAAAGACCTCTCCCATGTTCCGCCAATCAACCCGGTCCTGAGCTTTCTGTTGCCACGTTATACCTGCAAACTTCTTAATCTCATCTACCCACCTAATTTTCTGTCTTCCCCTCACGCGTTTGCCCTCTCTTGGAATCCAGTCAGTTACCCTTAATGACCACCGGTTATCCTGCCGACGTGCTACGTGGCCGGCCCATATCCATTTCTTCTTCTTAATTTCAACTATGATATCCTTAACCCCCGTTTGTTCCCTGACCCACTCTGCTCTCTTCCTGTCTCTTAAGGTTACACCTATCATTTTCCTTTCCATCGCTCGCTGCGTCGTCCTCAATTTAAGTTGAACCCTCTTTGTAAGTCTCATTACTAATTATTCTCATTACTAATTTTTAAATAATTTTTTCTAAGCTACCCGATTCTTGGCCAATCCCCCTGAGTGGGTGTGAGCCAGCAGTACAGGATCTACATCTACATCTACATCTACGTGGCGTCAGTGTGGCCAATCCCCCTCGTGGGTATGAGCCAGTCTCCTTAAGGCAAACCAACAAACAAACAGACGTGCTGAAAGCCGGGCTATTATTGACTTTCATTTTATTACCGTGACAAACTGTTGGAGCTGCTGGGTACGATGCTTTTGCGCTATTTCAACCTCAAGACGAGTTCCTACCACCATTTCCACGATCCCGGGAAAATAGGACACTTCGGCACAGCCGTCGCTTGCTAGGACTACCTCCCGAGTTCGGCCCATTGAGCTCAGCGAGAGTGTTCACCACAACGGCAAGTCAGACGCAAAAGAGCGACGTAGACCACCTCACTGCCATCCCGAGTGTGGTCTATCCAGCACGTGTCCCAAAGTCCTTTCATGGCGATGTGTTCGAGGATGTGGACGATTGGCTAGACCACTTCGACCGAGTTGCAGCAGCCAACGACTGGGACGAAAGAAGGAAACTGCGCTATGTCTACTTCGCCCTCGAAGACTACGCTCGTACGTGGTATGAGAATCATGAGAGTTCTCTGAACACCTGGCAAGAATTTGAACGACAGCTGCGAAGGCATTCAGGAATCCCGAAAGAAAAGCGAAAGCCGAGCAGGCCCTGGAGAGCCGAATTCAGAAGCCCAACGAAGGCGTGGCTATGATTGTTGAAGACATGTCGCGCTTGTTCAAACGTGCTGACCCAGAAATGGCTGAGGCAAGAAAGTCCGTTTTCTAATGCGCGGGGTGAAGGAGCAACTTTTTGCTGGACTCGTGCGCAAGCCCCCATCTACCGTCGCTGAGTTCATCACCGAAGCGATGACAATGGAACGGGCGCTTCAGCAACGCTTTCTTCAGTACGAGCGCCAAAGTATACTGTCACCGCCGTGTCATCGTTCACGGGTGGACACGACGTAGCAGCACTCCGGGAGCTTGTGCGGAGCATTGTCCGCGAGGAGCTTGAGAAAGTTCGCCACCCTACTCCTCAGCCGACCGCGAATGTTCTTGGGGACATGATTCGTGACGAGATCAGGAACGTGACCCAGCCATTAGTGACAATGCCCGCGGGAGCCCCCGCTCTGACTTATGCCGAAGCGCTACGGACTCCTCAACCATCTATGGGACGTCGCCCACCCTCCGCTCTTCCTGTACTGCCACGACAATTCCCTGCTGCGACTGCAAATGCCTATAACTTCGAAGTCCCGCGCGAAGTCACCCGGAAGTCAAACGTGTGGCGCACCTCCGATAATAGGCCGCTTTGTTACCACTGCGGTGAAGCGGACTGCCTCTACCGCCAGTGCCATTATCGCAGAATGGGCCTTCAGGGATTCCACCCCAACGCACGTCGACCAAGCAATGGTGAGCGCCCACGCGAGATTGAGCAGTACCTGGCAGCTCAGCAGTCATACCCTCCTGCGCCAAGGCACCAGTCACGTTCACCGTCTCCTCGGCGCTTCATCTCACCCAGTCGTTACTCCACGTTCTCTGATGTTCGCCAAAGGTCCCCAAGTCCTTTGCAGCAACGGGCCACTCAATTCGTGGTCGTCAGAGTGCGACGACGCTTTCGCAAAGCTCCGTCGTTTGTTGACGTCTCCTCCCATACTACGCCAGTACGACCCTACGGCCCCTACAGAGGTACACACGGACGCCAGCGGTGTTGGCCTCGGCGCTGTCCTTGCGCAGTGCAAACCTGGGTTCCCGGAATACGTCGTGGCATATGCAAGTCGTACGCTTACTAAAGCTGAGACCAACTACACCGTAGACCAACTACAAGAATACCTGGCAATCATCTGGGCTCTTACGAAGTTCCGACCTTATTTGTATGGTCTCCCATTTGATGTCCTCACCGACCATCATGCACTGTGCTGGTTGTCGTCATTGAAGAATCCCTCAGGCCGTCTCGCCCGGTGGGCACTTCGCCTGCGACACTACAACATCCGCGTTCTGTACCGCAACGGACGCCAGCATGCTGACACCGACGCCCTGTCCCGCTCTCCCTTGCCTGACGACAATGCCCAAAGCTCAGTGTCTGACTTTGCCGTTTCTTCCCTCGACGTTCACACCATCGCTACCGAACAGCGCAAGGATCAATGGATTGTCTCACTGACAGACTTGCTGACTGATCCATCGGCCACACCGTCCTCTCGCGCGTTGCGTCGTCAAGCCCACCATTTCGCCGTTCGCGACGACCTTCTCCACCGACGCAATTACGACGGCGACGGCCGCCAGTGGCTACTACTAATACCCCGCAGTCTACGTTCTCACATATGCGAGTCGTTCCACTCTGATCCGCAGTGTGCACACTCTGGGGTATCGAAAACCTACCACCGCATTCACCAACGGTACTTTTGGCGAGGAATGTACCGCTACGTGCAGAAGTCCGTTCGCTGCTGCATCTATTTTCAGCGCCGCAAAACTTCAACGCACCTGTCGCCGGCAGGTCTGCAACCTCTACCTTGCCCTAACCGACCGTTTGGGCGCGTTGGCGTCGATTTGTATGGGCGACTTCCTCTGACGTCCGCTGGTAACCGCTGGGCCATCGTCGCTGTAGACCAGCTCACGCGATACGCTGAAACTGCCGCCCTCCCTGCGGCTACAGCGCCTGATGTTGCCTCCTTCCTGCTGCACCGATTCATGCTGCGCCACGGTCCACCCCAGGAGCTGCTCAGTGATCGAGGCCGTGTCTTCTTGTCGGAAGTCGTCGAAGCCATTCCCAAATAGTGCAACGTTGTTCACCGCAAAACTGCTGCTTACCACCCGCAGACGAATGGCCTCACCGAACGCTTTAACCGCATGCTCGGCGACATGCTCTCGTTGTACGTCGCCGCCGACCATACAAATTGTTATGCCATTCTGCCCTTCGTCACGTACGCCTACAATACCGCCCCTCAGAGCACTACTGGTTTCTCACCCTTTTTCTAATTGTACGGCAGGCACCCGTCGCACACAATTGACGCAATCCTTCCCTGCAAGCCGGATCGATCTGAACGTGCGCCTATTTCTGCCACAGCCAGACTTCCTGAGGAGTGTCGTGAGCTCTCCAAGACCTTTACTACGCATACCCAAAAGCGGCAGAAGAGCATTCGCGGTGACACCACAACTTCTGCGCCCACGTTCCTCCCTGGAGCGCTCGTATGGCTCTCTGTCCCTACCACTGCAACTGACGTCTCTTCCAAACTACTGCCCAAATACGAAGGCCCCTACAGTGTCGTCGAACGCACATCCTTGGTCAACTACCTGATCGAACCCATCGAACCTTCTTCGGACATGCGCCGTCGAGGGCGCGACATTGTCAACGTGGAGCGCCTGAAGCCCTACCATGACCCGCTCATAGTGACAAGTTGCTAGGTCGCCACGCGGCTCCCTTTTCTTACCCCAAGTAATTGTAGCGAAGCGTTCGAACTCAGTAATGGGTCTTCCTCTTGAGCACCTTCTAATGGGTTGCCCTCTTCGGCTCTTTTCGGAGAGAATGCAGCTCGCGCTGAGAGTCGGCCCAGCCTTGACTGTCGCTGTCCTGTATCGTCGCCGAGTGCCCTCTAATAAACGTCTTTATAATATATATATATATATATATATATATATATATATATATATATATATATGTATAACCACATGCCATCATGTATGAACCATCCGTTGTGGCACGTACACGCTTAGGAGTGGAGGAAGAAGAGAACGTTGTTGTTGCTGGTCTGGTTCTGGGGAAGACGTCAACTCCTGGCTGTCTGTCTTATTTCGCCCGTTCCAATATATATATATATATATATATATATATATATATATATATATATATATATATCTATATATATATATATATATATATATATATATATATATATATATATCTGCATGGGTCATTCCATGCCAAGTGTCCCAGACGTGGCGCTCGCGCATCGCAGATTTTGCTGATAAGATTTATGCCTTTTTCCTGTGCCACATGGACTGTTGTGGCAACATATTTTTGCTCGAAAAAAATTTTGACTATCCTGGCACCTCCTCGAAGTTCGCTTGTATTTGTTAAACTGTGCCTAATAGAAAAATGCGTATAAAATCTATTTTTGTGTGTTGAGCTTTCAATCCACGCTTGCGCTATCACAGAGGTTCTGTTTAGTTGTCCTATTTATTAATTCCGAAATTATTGCGTTTCACTACCAGCTACGTATTTTCAAAAACTACAAAAAACTTCAACGTTCGTGATTTTTTCCTGAGCTATCTCGAACTCTCCCTAACCAATCGTAATATTAGTATAATTTTCAGGAAAGCGTATTTTATTACAAAAATGCTTTGGGGTGAAATAGACTTCATATCTTCCCGAAAATATTGTGAATTTAGAGAAAATATGCGATTTGTCGCATGTTTGACCGTGTTTCTCATAGTGATGCAGTCCAAGTAAAAATCCTCGTCATGCGGCGTTTGATGGAAGACTTTATCGTTAAGTAATGAAGAAAATCTAATCAAATCATTTTTTTGTTTTAAGGAAGAAAATAATTTTTGAATTTGGCCCTCCGAACACACCCTGCATTTCTTTTTGTTGCCATTTCGCCCCAAAGCACGTGGTCGCCCTTGAAGCTGACACTCGTCACAGGCGGTGAGAAGATGCGAGATGTATGTCAGCGGCTCGTGAGCGCCCGAAAGTCTTGTAGCCTTGATGTCGAAGCTACGAGTAATGAATTCGCTTTACAATGCCAGCTTGCTTGGCGGGCCCAATGGGAAGTATGGACGCCCAATAGCAGCTTATGGTATCGTTGGCACATTGTGCTGCAGGGCCGTCTAGACAACACGTATACCCAGAAAAAAAAGTGTATACAATGTGCATTATTTCTTTCAGTATCTGTATTCTAACTGTGCAACCCAAGCAACCCACGTTTTCGTGCGCTTTGGACCTATTCGGCCTGCTCTCCACCCGCACTACCTCGGGCCCTTTCCGGTACTGGAGAAACGCGAGTCGACATATATCGTGGATGTTCACGGCAAACCTGACACCAACGCACTGGAGCGCCTGAAGCCAGCCTACTGTGAGACGACTCCCACAGTCGCCTAGCTCAAAATAGTTCCGCATGTCTCCGTTCCCGTCGGTGCAGACACTACTTCAATCCGCAGAGTTTCCTGGCAGTGCTGATTTTGTTCGCAGACCATGCCGCTCACTAGGGGCAGGAGGTATGTAGCGCCACCGACATCGACGGGATTGCACGGTGAAAGAAGAGGTCGGGCGTGACCTCGAGCGCAGAAAATAAAGGGGCGCAGAAAATAAAGAAAGAGAGTTGGTTTCGGGCTCCGGCGCTAGAAGGACGTGTCGAGTCTTTTAGATGCAAAAGCACCTTATGCTCGGGGCAGTGTCCGTTCTGCGGCGTCCGCACCCATACTGCGCATGCACCAACTCTCCCCCTCTCCTCGCGTGAGCGCAAAGAGGTGGGGTGGAGGAGGTGGCGGGAGCGCTGCCTCTACTTCGTTTTTACTCCCTCGTTTCTCTCTCTCCGTGCCACCGATGGCGGCGCTGCGAACGGCGCTCCGGTATATACAGCGACTGGCAGATATATGCGGAAGGGAATGTGAGGCTCTAGGACTAGGATTTAGTGCAACAAAATGTGGATTGATGGTATTCAATGATCACGAAGACCATGCGGTCTTCATACAGGGCCAAAAAATACCGAGGGTAAGCGAGTACAAGTACCTCGGAGTATGGGTAAATGAGGGGGATAGATATATGGAGGTACAAGAGAAAGCAGCGGTAGCAAAGGGAAAGAGGAATGCTGCAATTATGAAGCACAGAGCTTTATGGGGATACAATAGGTACGAGGTGCTTCGAGGGCTGTGGAAGGGTGTGATGGTCCCGGGACTTACATTTGGGAACTCAGTGGTTTGCATGAAGTCAGAGGTACAATCAGGATTGGATGTAAATCAAAGGACGGTGGGCCGCCTCGCGTTGGGCGCTCACGGGAAGACGACAATTGAGGCTGTAAAGGGTGATATGGGATGGACAGGCTTTGAAGTGAGGGAAGCTCAGAGCAAAATGAGATTCGAAGAGAGGCTGAGGAAAATGAAGAACAGTAGATGGGCAGAGAAGGTTTTCAGGTATTTGTATAGAAAAAGCGTTGACACGCAGTGGAGAAAAAGAACTAGGAGGCTCACCAGTAAATATACGGCTAGCAGTGCGGGCGATATGGCAACAGGGAGCATTAAGCGGAAGGTCAGGGAGGCGGAGAGGACTTATTGGATGACAGCGATGGAAAAGAAGCCGGCTCTGAGTAACTACCGAAAGGGAAAAAACGAAATAAGGAGGGAAAGGTTTTATGATAATTCAAGGGGAAGCGCTTTACTGTTTGAAGCAAGGTCGGGCTGCCTTAGAACGCGAAGTTATAAAGCGAGATTCAGTAACGAAGACGAACACTGTACATGCTGCGGGGGAACTAAGGAAACGATGGAACATGTACTGATTGAATGTGGCGATATTCACCCAGGTATACTTGTGGGCACGAGTCTACAGGAAGCCTTGGGTTTTAGGGACAACAATGGAAAGTTGAACACGTCCGCGATAGAAATAAGTAAGAGACGGTTAGAGTATTGGTGGCAGAAGAGTAGAGATAAAGTACAAAAATAAATAATGGGGGGGGGGGGGGGGAATAAGGTCATTCTGCCTTAAGAGGCAGAGAGATAGACCGTGAATTTATAAATATTTTTGGTATAATAAGATAGATTTAATCAATGTAGACAAGGTATTAGGCCAGCATGAAACAAGGAAGTTTTTCTTTTTTCTTCGAGCATGGTGGCAGACATGTCACCGCCCCGTTATAAAGGGGACGCTCATGGCATCCATCCATCCATCCGGTGAGGCAAAGGCGGGGATTCGGCATTTGTCGTCTGCTAGGCTGTGGCTAGAACAGCAGCATTTTCTTTAAGCCCGAACCACACGTACGCTGGCCGAGCGCGCGCTGTACGCGATCCGGACGCCGCGCATGCGCAGACGAAGCAAGCGCGGCAAAACGCGCTCAGTACGCGAGTGTTCGCGGCGATCTGATGTCAACCTTGAAAAAGCGCGCGTTCGGAAGCGCTTGGAGCCCTGCAAATACGCAACTGTGACATGGCTGTCACCAGCACCGGCTTGACCGACGGATGATGATACACATCTTGTGAAAAATTTTAGTTCTTATTTACTTTTGCATGCATCTAACAATAAAAATTGGGGGACCCTTAAGCTTCGCCTTTAAGAGTGAACGCAATAGCGAAATCCGGCCCCTAGTGCGCACTTCAACCACTAAGTGCATACTTATTAATGTGTATTGCTGCACACACGCGCGCGCGCGCGCGAATTGTACAGGTTTTTGATCTAAAGCAAGAGTCGCATGGCCTCCAAGATACACGCCGCGCGCTCGCCATCTCGGAGGCCATAAAGAATCTCACAATGCCTCACAGATGGCAGCACATTATCTAGCGTTTGCCATAGAGTTTCCTAAAATTAACTAGAGGATGGCGCTGCGATCGTTCTAAGATCGTTCTAGAGTGCCTCGATGCGCGCGCCCCCGCTTAGAGTGGTGTCAGCTTTTGAAAGGGCAGGTGCCGACCCTCGGCCTTGGCAGCCGCGTGGTCGCCATTTTGAATCCCCCGCCCGGTCACTTGTGCGTGGCGCGCGTGAGGTCGTTGCTCGTTTCCCTCCAGTTATTTGAGGCTCGCTACCGTCACCATGGCCGGGTGTTGCGTGCCGCAGTGCACCAATCATTCCAGAAACGCTGGGTGCTGTATCGTTTTAGAAGATACGAGGTTTCTTTGGAAAGCAAAAATCAAACGTGACAAGCGGCATCCGAAGAACACATTATGCACTTGCAGCGTAAGTTTTCGGCCGGTATTTCGAATGCACATGCAAGGATAACTTCTGGCGGTGTTAACCTAGCGTAATTAATGGACACACTGATATCAGCTACATGCTTAAAATGCTTTGGTTCACGTGTGCATGAATCCTGCATTTTTCTTCGCAAACATTCTTTACTGCACTTGCTTGGTCCTGTATCTGCCTTTGATTTTTGCTTTCACTATTTTTGTGATTTGAAGTGTATCATGGAATATATTATGCGTGTTCGTCTGCAGATCGGATCCTTCTTTTTTCCTAATAATAATTATTTGTGAGAATTTACGTCCCAAGAACCCCGATATGATTATAAGAGGCGCCGTATATAGTGGAAGGCTCCCGAAATTTTGACCATCTGTTGTTCTTTAACGTGCACTTAAATATAAGTACGCGGGCCTTTGTCATTTCACCTCCATCGAAATGGGACCGCTGCGGCAGGTATTCCATCCCGCAACCTTCGGGTCACTGGTCAAGCACCATAACTAAAACCACAGCGGGTTCTTGTTTTTTATATTCCTTTCCGTGTTTCAAGTACGCCTTCTGTGCTGGTCTGATGCCCATGTATGTATGTGTGCAGTTAAATGTTTTTTATCCTTCCCTGTCTCTGTGTTTCAAGGTGACATTTTCGTCCTGTCTTAAATAATTACGCAGTTCCTGTTTTTTTTTAATCATTTACGATCACTGTGAATCGACTAGTGGCAGTTGTGTTTTATTGTGTAATTTGAGTTTTATTTGTGTAATTGCTTCTGTCAGCGCAGCATTAATGCGCACAAATAAATGGCCTGTACACGGGATATTTACGCGCGCGCGCAAACACACACACACACACACACACACACACACACACACACACACACACACACACACACACACACACACACACACACACACACACACACACACACACACACACACACACACACACACACACACACACACACACACACACACACACACACACACACACACACACATTCAGTATCTTATTTCTTTGAGCAAGCATAATTTATTTATTGATAATGTAAGCCCTGAAGGCTCAAACAGGAATGTATACAAACAGTTCTCGCGAAGCGTCTATACAAAGAAGACGCATGAAAACAAGAAGAAGACGGGGAATCATTGTGTACAGCAGACACGTTATGTCAGTAAAAAAATACAAGAAATAAAGTCAAGTTGTACAATGAGTACGTCATGGAAAACCAGTTAATGAAATAAAAACTCACAGGCTCCCTTATGCGTTCGCTTAAGATGGCTCGAAAGCGAAAGCCATCTTCTTCTTCTCAGTTTTTTGCGCACAAAGCGTGGTTTCGCACTGCCTCCAAGATCGGAGGCACCTCACCTGGTTTTGCACTGCCTCCGTGATCTGCCCACTTTTGACCAAGCTACGATGTCATGTGATAACGGCATCATATGACATCACGCCAAAATTTGTGAAGCCATGATGACGTCATATAGTGACGATTTTTTGCATCCCTCGTCCCCAACGTCGTGGTACGCTGACGCCGTAGACGCGGGACGCCGACGACCAAATTTCGCGTTTGATGAGGCATTTAAGGCTTTCGCCTTAAAAAATACGTCCGCCACGGTGGTATAGTGGTGACGGAGCTCGGCTGCTGACCCGAAAGTCACGGGTTCAATCCCGGCCGCGGCGGTCGCATTTAGGTGGAGGCGAAATGCTAGAGGCCCGTGTACTGTGCGATGTCAGTGCAGGTTAAAGAACACCAGATGGTCGAAATTCATGGAGCCCTCCACTACCGCGTGCCTCATAATCATATCTTGGTTCTGGCAAGTAAAACCCCAGATATTATTATTAATAAAAGAGACAAACGAAGCCGTGTATCTGCCGCACAAAGTGTAAAACAGTATTGGAAACACTCAATAATATGTGCATGTAATTGGGCGTGCGAGAAAACCTGCAGATACAGAAAAAGAAACTGCAGATACAAAAAAAAAAGATGGAAAACGCACTGATGCTGTGCGCATGCAAAGTTTTACGGCATACTACTCAACAACGTATACATCGTTTTGATAAAGACTCAAGGTGCAACTTGAGTGCCGATACAGTAGCGGCTACAGATTGTGAGCGAGAAATGTCCGCAGTAATAATGATGAAGAAGCTTTAGTTTCATTTTAGCAGGATCTTCGCACCATACTGCCCTTCGGCCCTTTATTCTGTGTACAATATGTTTGATGCCATTTATAATAAACGAGTAAATTATTTGCAAACAGCAAAATGAGCCACCTTAATCGCGCTTAGGTAGCTTCGCAACACTTAATTGTGTGTGTTCAGATACATATACTGCTGCTGCTGCTGCTGACACGTATACAAATACTTTAAACGATTGTTTGTGTATTTGGAATGCAGAGCTTACGAAAAAATTAAATAAGGCTTTAGACTTTGTCGTTTCCGGCGTAAGGAAGAGGATTGGTTTTCAACATAACAGAGTCTACGTCTACCTCCAGCGCATAACACATGCACAGGCCGTCAGCTTACATGAATTACATGCTTCCTTAATAAACATTTAGGCAACAACAGCAATAAAAGCTGCCCAAGCTTCTAAAAAGAAAAGAAAAAGAGAACGCTCATTAGCGTGCACTTATTTCCGGACGTATCCGCGCACCGCAAGATCTTTGTGTAGCGCGTTTCGCATGCTGCCGAGCTGCGGCGGGATTCGCAATGGCGGCGATTGTAGCAGACGACGCGCCTGTCCTCACCCTCAGCGGAGCGCGCGGGCATCAAGGCACCCTAGATCGTTCAGCTACCATGGTACAACCATGGGAATGATGGGTAGTACACAAATTTGCCTAGTCTTCGTGCTTGCGGCTTCAGACGTACTTGTGGCTTTGTTTATTGCTGTGTTTGGGCGTTCGTTTCGGATAAAAGAATGCATCGTTGTGAACATCGTGACCGGATTTGATTTGATGAGTCTAAAAAAGTTAAAGTGGTGAAGTGCAAATGCTGACTTTTGCTGAACTTTGTTTTGCGACAAAGCGGATGCAGCCGACGCGCAGCCACGCGGAGCCGAAAGAACGAACTTTAGACAAATTTGTGTAATACCCATCATTCCCATGCTGGGCCCGTATTCTCAAACGATCGCAAAAGGCGATAGTATCGCGTTTGGTGACGTAGAATTTGATGCGTTCAATAAGTAAAAAAAACACTTGCCTGTGACGTCATTGTTGCAACTGGCCGTTGGTAGTACGAATGTCTCACAACACAGGAGTGAGCGCACCGTACAGCGCAGAGCAACCCGAGTGCGGCGTTTTCGAGCGTGGCCAGGCTTGGCCGGCTTGGCTGTGGCTACTTGAAGTATAAGACGTGTTGAAAGTGCTTTCAACGTTTTTTTGTTCGATTATTTAATGCACAGTATAATATTTAAAGAATGCAACTTTGCGTGAAACGTATTTTCGTTGAGAGTTTAAGACGGCGTACTCGGAGAGTTCAGCTGTAGCGTGCCGCCGCAGCGACATCGTCTCAAGATCTCAACATCTTGCCGGCGGCGATAAGCTACGCGAGCAACGCACGGTTCATGTTCCTGGGACGTTCAAACCACGAAAAAAGACGCGCTGGCAAAGAACGAGTGTTGATAACACCCCAAGGTAATGCTCGATGAAAGGTTCGGCGTAAAAAATGCTGCGTTCATCCACCGAGGATTGAATACTAGAAGCTATCGCCTACGTCACTGAAATGCTAGACTTCACCACGAACCGACGGTTAACGGTGCCTTCGTTTATTGCAAATATATCGAGAGCACCGTCGAGCACCATGACGCAAAATTAACGTCGGCGGAATTACCAGATGGCGCCCTAACTTTTCCGGTTTGCTCAATAGCCAATCAGCGCGCACCAAAGGCGATACTTTTGCTAGAGTGGCCTAGAATAGGGGGAGTGTCCAAAGCGCCGCGCGAATACATGGGAGGAGCTGGGGCCTTTTGCGGTGAACTTCCGCGCCGCGGCGCTGCCGTGCCGGACCCGTGGGCTTTCTCCGCGGCGGAAGCCGCGTCAAAGCGGCGAGCGTCTGCTACGCGCGTGATATTTTGGCCGCTATTAGCTAAAATTGCGGAAATTTGGGCAATATTTAATACTGCGTCACTGCAACATAATACTGCAGCGACGCATCACACAGAGAACGCGTTTGTTAGTTGGTGTGTTGTGAAACGGGCATTTTGTATATATTCTTTCAGCTGGTTTGCCACCGCGTTGGTCCACACTTCCGCGGCTGTTTGAGGAACGCATGCTGCGCGCACTTCATCGTGAGAAAAGGCGCTTAGCTTACTTTCGTGTGGAATGACGAACGTAAACTTGCTGCAGGAGAGAATAAACTGGAGATAACCAGGAGAACGTAGCACATATGCACGTAGTAACTAGCTCATGCATGCTAACGCGTTTGCACCCTTCATATCCTATCTTTTATTTCGTGCATTCGATTTGTTTTACAAGGCTGCCTCCGGCGCTTTGCTGTTTCACGCAATTTCATGCGAAGCCGAATGTGTCAGTCGGCGTGGCCGCGGTACCAAAAGTAAAAAATTACTCGCGTAACTCGCGTCTCGTTCACTTGGTATACACGAAAATTGGCACGGAGGGGCACGAATGTACGTATGCGCAACACGACCGATAGGTCGTGGCATCACTAACTAGACATGCTTGCCATTTGCGTAACGGCTAATACTAATATGGTGTATGGCGCGAAAACCCGCTTTCAGCCAGAAATAATTCTGACGATGTGTGGTCTGACGATTTGTTTCCGTCAGGTTACAAAAAAACGTGGTGGTCACCAATATCGATGTCAACATGTTAGACTTACCCATACATACTGAAGAACTGACCGCGTAGGTAAAATGTATGCGAAAAAAATTACATGAAAAAAAAAAACATGGTCCCTTATGCATTCACCTGAGACGACTCGAAAACGAAAGCCATCTTTTTCGTCAGTCGATGCATTGATCCTCCCTCGCCCCTCTCCGAAAGCTTTCTGCACATAACGTGGTTTCGGACTGCCCACAGGATCGAAGGCATTGCAAGCTTTCTGCACCTCACCTGCTTTTACATTGCTTGCATCGGGGGCCGATCACGGAGGCAATGGAAAGCGACCATGTCATGTGATGGCGTCATCATATGACATCATAGTGACGTCACAAGTTCTGTCGACGTCATCGCGTGATGATATTGTGCATCACTCGTGTTGGCTACGCGGGACGCCGACGGTCAATTTTCGTGTTTGATGAGGCATCTAAGGCTCTGCGTGAAAAAAAAAAAAGAGAATAAAAGAAAATGAAACGATAACAGTGCAACATCGTGTATGCCTCACTTCATGTTACGAGCGATCGCCCGAAAACAAACGTGATTCTCAGTTCAGAAGAGCTGTTTGCACGCGTCTGCGGGACAAAAGAGGCTTGCTTTACCCGTCTGGTCATCTCTTTATATTTATCCAAGAGATTAGCAGACTCGCTATTTAAGTACTCCGGAGCTTCAGCACGAAATTGTGGTGGACGCTATACTGAGGTCATCAAGAAAAAGCGGGAAATAGCGGTCGGGTGCCTGTTGGCGCGCACTCAACTGCCGCAGAAACAATTGTATTTTATGTAACTACTCGTCCACGTCTTTTCGTAAAGTCTCTGAACCGGGCGAACGCTAACCTCCGTGAACCGCGAAAACATCGAAGTTGAGAGAGAGAGAGAGAGAAATAACTTTATTTATCCCATCTTAAGGGAAAGGGGCTGCGAGATGAAGGCGAGGGATCCTACTCGCGGTAGGCCTCCTCTACCACCTCAGCCCACCTCAGGATAGCCTCCTGAAGTGCGGGGTTGTAGCTGCGCATGGCAGCCTCCCACAGCTCCTGACTACTTAATTGTTTACGAAGGCTCTGGGGAGGGGAGTGACGTTTGCATTGCCACATAATGTGGTTAAGGTCCGCTCGCCTGACAGAACAAAACTTGCAGTGCGAATTAGGGTACATCCCGGGGTAAATTTTGTGGCGTAAGACAGGGGAAAGAAAAGTGCGGGTTTGTAGTCTACGCCATAGAACCTCGCGGCTGCGTGAGGACCGACGTAGTAAAGGCGGGAGGGTTTGGCGACCTAGGCGGTAATGCCCGCAAACGTCGTGGTACGTAACCAATCTGTCCTTAGAGGTAAATGCAGGAGGAAGATTATTGGTTTCTGAAGCGTCCCCTTGCCTAGCCTGCGCTCGGATCGTGAAAGCTCGAGCGCTTGCATGAGCCGCCTCATTACCAATTAGGCCTGCGTGAGCTGGTGTCCAGATTAATGTAACAAGTTGGGATGGCGGATTACGAGAGAGAATGGCTAGGGCTGTCCTACAAACCCTACCCGCTCCGAAGTTGTATATGGCAGTTTTTGAGTCACTTACAATGAGAGACGAATTAGCAATTGTTGTGGCGAGTGCCACCGCGGCCTCCTCCGCTTCCTCCGAAGACGAGGCTCGGATGGATGCTGCCGTTACAACACTGCCAGTGGAGTTAACAACTGATAAAGCGAATTTCTGTCCACACGGATACTCTGCGGCGTCGACATAGACCACATCTTTGGAGTTAAAGAACTTTTTCTGTAGAGATTTAGCTCGTTGTTGCCTTCTATGCTCGTGATGAACAGGATGCATATTTTTAGGGAGCGGAGGGATATCAAAATTCTCATGAATCTGATGGGGAATATTAAATTTCTCTTTGGTCATCGGTGCTGGGATAATATTTAGGGAGTTCAAAATATGTCTACCAGTGTGGGTGTTCGATAAGCGTTGGTACTGAGCTGTCAGGTGGGCTTCTGCGAGCTCACTAAAGGTATTCAAGGTGCCTGTAGCCAAAAGTTTCTCAGTAGAGGCTGTACTTGGCACTCCAAGGGCAAACTTGTATAGCTTGCGTATTAGTGAATTAACTTTATCTTCCTCAGGCCTTGTGAGGTGAAGATAAGGGAGGGAGAATGTGATTTTACTGATGGCAAATGCTTGTACAAGTCTTATTAAATCTGCTTCGCGAAGACCACCGTGCTTATTCAAGACCCTTCCTATAAGCCGTGTTGTGTGGTCAACGCTCGCAGCAACCGTTTGAAGTGTGTAAGTGTTCAGTTTGTTAGATTGAATGTGCATGCCTAGTACACGTATTTTGTCTACAATGGGAACTTGCTTCCCATTCAGGTTTATCTGAATGCTGGGTCTGTCGCGCTTATTAGCTGAGATAAGTAACAGCTCAGATTTAGCTGGCGAGCACTCGAGGTTCATAAGCCCAGCTGTCGTAGCCACCACATCTGCGGCCTCTTGTAAGGTATCTTGAATGTAGCCATCGGATCCACCCTTCATCCATATGGTAATGTCATCTGCATATAAAGAATATTGAAGATCCGGTATTTGGGCCAGCGACTCAGAAATAGACCTCATGGCTATGTTAAAGAGGAACGGTGAGAGCACAGATCCCTGAGGTGTGCCAAAGCTACCTAGGGTGATTGGGGGCGAATTTTGGTCATTGAGACTAATGATAGCCGTGCGGTTGGTAAGGAATTCACGGATATAGTCATACATTTTCTTGCCACAGTTAATCTTGTCTAATTCGCGTAAGATATAACCATGATCTATATTGTTGAACGCACCGCGAAGGTCAAGCCCCAGGATGGCTTGGGTATCTTTATTACCACTGGGAGTAAGGATGTCATGTTTGAGCCTCAGCATGGCATCTTGGCAAGAGAGCGATTGGCGAAAGCCAATGATCTCTGGTGGGAATAACCGATTGTCTTCTGTGTACTTATTTAAGCGATTAAGAATGACATGTTCGAGAGTTTTGCCCAGACATGACGTTAGGGAAATTGGTCTAAGGTTAGCTATGTCTGAGGGCTTATTAGGTTTAGGAATAAAGATTACCCTGGCGGCTTTCCATGAGTTCGGAAGGGAGCTGTTATTGAAGCAGTGATTATAGTAATCTGTAAGGGCGGAGATCGATTTGTCGTCCAGATTTCGAAGTAATTTATTAGTTACATTATCGATACCCGGGGCAGATGTAGTTTTAAGGGAAAATAGGGCATGTCGAACTTCTGTCTCCGTTATTGGGGCGTCGAGAAGTTCATTGACCTCGCCTTTATAATCTAATTGCTCGTGAGTTGTAGTGAGGGGGAGGTGCAATTGTGCAAGCTCTTGAAAAAGATGGGGAATGTTATCATTGTGTTGGTGCAATAACCGAGTGATGTAATGACTGTGATGAGCGCGCGATGTCGATGGGTCGAGCAAATGTCTCAGCAATTGCCAAGTCTTCTTACTACTGAGATTATCGTGCATGCTCTCGCACATTTGACCCCATTGTTGATTGACTAGTTGGGTCGCATATGCATGTATGTCGTGATCGAGTCTAGCTACACGGATGCGAAGCCTGCGGTTATGACGTTGTCTTTTCCAGCGTTTTAATAGCGATTCCTTCGCTTCCCACATGTGGAATAGTTTGGCATCAACTGTTCGGAACGGGGTATCAAATGGCATAGTTCTTGTGTGTTTGTCAACGTCTGCTTGGAGTTGGCTGATCCACTTTTGTAAATCATCTATAGAACCGGGAGCATTATTCGCGCGAGTTTGCCGAAATTTGTCCCAATCCGTAAGTTTGGGAGGTTGGGTGTTAAAGGGTTTGTGAAAGAAAGTAAAAGAGGTCTGAATGACGTAGTGATCACTACCGAAATTGATTTGAAGGTTTTCCCATTTAGCTAAGTTAACCCGAGAGGTGAGAGTGAGGTCTGGTGATGTGTCTTTGGAGACGCTATTTCCTAAGCGGGTAGGTATGTCAAAGTCATTGTGCAGGGTGAGTTGGTGATCTTGTATATGGGTCCATAAAGCTCGTCCTTTAGGTGTGGATGTTGTGTGACCCCATAGCTGATTTGGAGAATTGAAATCGCCAACAATGAGGAGCGGATTTCTCCGGGCTTCCTGTTTAGCACGAGCAAAAAGGACGGTAAACCTGTGTTGTTTCGAGTTCGGACTGCTGTAAATATTAAGGAGGTAAATGGGAGCCGACCTGGTCTTTTTAGGAAGTATTTCTACGAAGTCATGATCAATGTCGATACCATCAAAATAAGTACAAGTAACGGTTAAGTGTTTTTGGGCTAGAATTGCGGTATTGGGACGTTCGCATCTTGTGCATTGGAATGTATTGTAACCAGGGAATTTAATACGACCGTGCGTTTCTTGTAGAGCAATGACTGCAGGTGGTTGTGTGAGATTTGCTATGTATTGTTGCAGACTAGCTTTCTTTTTCGAAAAGCCCCTGCAGTTCCACTGCCACACAACTATTTCGGAGCGCTTAGGGGACGCGGCCATGCAATCGGTCAAGTCTTTCGATAATTTGACTGAATCGATCATCAACGTGGTTAAATCTCTCGTCAAACTGGCTAAATTTGGCGCTTATATGGGTGCTGAGGTCATGAACGATAGAGGTAAGGGACTCAAGCTTAGCTTCTACGGAATCCATGCGTTTTTCAACGGCCTCAAAGCGATTGTTAGAATTGCGAATGTGTGCTGCCATTTTACGACTCAGCTTATCGTGTTCTTCCCAAGCATCTCTACCATCATCGCTAGATTTGCGCTTTGTGGAGTTGCCAATAGTGGGAGGAGGAGAAGTGTCCATGGTTGTGGACTGATCGTCATTCTCGCGGATCGAGGGAGTTGTTATATTGGGTGGTTTATCAGTAGCGGATTGAGGAGCCGGAACGGTTGTGGAGAGAGGAGCATTTGTGCAGAGCGAAGGGGTTTGGAGGTCGTGAATCTGTTTACGCAGGGCACAATTTTCTTCCTTAATCTGTTGTAGGAGGGCATAGGTGGGGGCATCGGGAAGTTTAGCGTTAAGTGAGCTGTGGGAAGCTACCGAGAGCCAGCCTACCTGAGGAGGGCTTGGTTTGTTGCTGGGGGGAGCAGCTGGCAAGGAGGGCCAGTCGTCCTCTTGCTTCTTCTTAGAAGGTGGTCCCTGCTTCTTGGTTGGAAGAGGTGGTTTGGTCTTGGGTGAAGGAGGCGTCTTGTCGACTTTGGGGGGTGGTGTTTTGGGCTTATACCGTAGTGCACACTGAATGGATCCAGTCTCATGGCTTCCACTGCACAGCACGCACTTCGGAATGCACACATGGTCAGGCGGAGGATCCAGAGTTCCACATTTACGGCATGTCTCCTCTTTATGCGTAGGGCACACATCTGGCCGATGTCCAACAGTCCAACAGCGAGTGCAGGCTTCCATACTTTGTCGGAAAGGCTTGCACCGGAGCATTGCCATTTCATACTTGACCCAAAAAGGAACCTTCGTTCCCAAAAAGTCACGAGGACTGCGTCAGAAGTTTTCCCCATCCGTCTGGCTTCCAGAAAATGCATTTCTGGGTTGCACTCACGAAGCATAGGAAGAATATCTTTTTCGTAGATAACTTCTCCCAGGCATACCCTGTCGATGTAGATGATGCCTTTGCATGTCTCGGAGTTTGGAACGCTGTAGGAGGCGACTTCGTGCTCTTGGCCGTTGACCATGAGCGACTTTATGGCGAGATATTTCGTCAGGCGGTCATAGCTCTCCGTACTGAGGGTAACTGTGTTGGTGGTGGGGTTGATCGTAACGACGTCCTGACGCAGCTCCATGGTGGCTGGAAGACCGGCAGCCGTAAAGAGTAGCTTAGAAAGTTGGAAGTGACTGAAGCGGGAGGCGTTGAAACCTCCGCGAATGCGAAAAATGGCCTTGTAGGAACCTTCGGGTAGCTTGGGAGGTCTCACTTTGTTTTTCTTGGAGATCATTTGTTGCCATACAGCAGCTTTGGCAGTGGCAGCGATGGCGTCCTTACGAAGTGAGTCTTGATATGCGGCGTCGTAGATGTGCGTTTGTCGCCATTTGAGCATCTCCTCCGGGGAAAGGTCCTCCCCTTCTACCACCTCAACCTGGCTCATGACGCACGAGCCGTGCAACGCCTACGGCGTCGGAGAGCCACCAAGCTCTCGTAGGCGCGGAACCACAGAAGTCAATAAAACGCGTTCTAGTGCACAGATCTTTGCAAAAAATGTCTCAAAACGTAGGAGAAAGCTTCACACATCTCGTGCAAAAATATCACAAGGATATCACAAGAAAGGTGGGAGTTACACCCAAAAACTCACGGAGCCGAAGAGACACGTCCACGCGCGTCGACGCCACCTTGCGTTTTCATCGAAGTTGAGAATGAGTTGTTTGAAACTGTTTTCATTTCGTATCTCGCTTCTCGCGCGAACGTTTCATACTGACGTTCGGCGATCCAATGCAACATGTGATAATATATATATATATATATATATATATATATATATATATATATATATATATATATATATATATATATATATGTGTGTGTGTGTGTGTGTGTGTGTGTGTGTGTGTGTGTGTGTGTGTGTGTGTGTGTGTGTGTGTGTGTGTGTGTGTGTGTGTGTGTGTGTATTCTTACCGTATTTTCGTTCAGGCAGCTTGTACAGCAAGAATGGGGGCATTTGCAACTTAATCTTTTGTTTCATGATATCTGGATATTTGTAAAGCATTTTCTATATTACGCCTTTTATGCAAAAACTTGTGGAATAAGGTTAGTTTACCTGGCATTGCCTTTCTTTCAAATGTTTGCGCACGGTAGCCCTTGTTGTACGCTACCTAAGAAACAAAAATAAGCCAACAGCATTGCGGTCGTATGGCCGTCTCTACTCTTTTTATCTTTTAAATGCGAAGCATTTCTTAGCGAACTTCTGCGACTTTGACCGTATCTATCTATCTATCTATCTATCTATCTATCTATCTATCTATCTATCTATCTATCTATCTATCTATCTATCTATCTATCTATCTATCTATCTATCTATCTATCTATCTATCTATCTATCTATCTATCTAGCCGCCTACGACTTCTTGCTCTCCTGGTCGCTTGGTTAATCGAATGTGCACCAAAATTGGTATGGCGTAACATGACTGTATGACGAACATAAATGACAAGTCATAACATGAAAATCATGACACGAATGTCATGTACAGCATGATTTACATGCTACGCTCATGGTGCGCTGGCGGCCGTTTCGCTAGCTTGATATACACCAAAATTGGTATCTTGTGACGTGACCGTGTGACGAACATAAATAACACGAGTTATCATGAAAATCATGACACGCATGTCACGTACAGCACGACTTACGTGCCACGCTCATGGGGCGCTGGCGGCCGTTTCGCTAGATTGATATGCACCGAAATTGGTATCTTGCGACGTGACCGTGTCACGAACATAAATAACACGAGTTATCATGAAAATCATGACACGCATGTCATGTACAGCATGACTTACGTGCCACGCTCATGGGGTGCTGGCGGCCGTTTCGCTAGATTGATATACACCAATATTGGTCTCTTCCGACGTGACCGTGTGACGAACATAAATATCACGAGTTATCATGAAAATCATGACACGCATGTCATGTACAGCATGACTTACGTGCCACGCTCATGGGGTGCTGGCGGCCGTTTCGCTAGATTGATATACACCAATATTGGTCTCTTCCGACGTGACCGTGTGACGAACATAAATATCACGAGTTATCATGAAAATCATGACACGCATGTCACGTACAGCATGACTTACGTGCCACGCTCATGGTGCCCTGGCGGCCGTTTCGCTAGCTTGATATACACCAATATTGGTCTCTTCCGACGTGACCGTGTCACGAACATAAATAACACGAGTTATCATGAAAATCATGACACGCATGTCATGTACAGCATGACTTACGTGCCACGCTCATGGGGCGCTGGCGGCCGTTTCGCTAGATTGATATACACCAAAATGGATTTCTTGCGACGTGACCGTGTGACGAACATAAATAACACGAGTTATCATGAAAATCATGACACGCATGTCATGTACAGCATGACTTACGTGCCACGCTCACAGGGCGCTGGCGGCCGTTTCGCTAGCTTGATATACACCAATATTGGTCTCTTCCGACGTGACCGTGTGACGAACATAAATAACACGAGTTATCATGAAAATCATGACACGCATGTCATGTACAGCATGACTTACGTGCCACGCTCATGGGGCGCTGGCGGCCGTTTCGCTAGATTGATATACACCAAAATTGGTATCCTGCGACGTGACCGTGTGACGAACATAAATAACACGAGTTATCATGAAAATCATGACACGCATGTCATGTACAACATGACTTACGTGCCACGCTCATGGCGCGCTGGTGGCCGTTTCGCTAGCTTGATCTACCCCGGAATTGGTCTTGCGCGACGTGACTGTGTGACAAACATAAAAACACGAGTTAACATGAAAATCATGACACGCGTGTCATGTACAGCATGACTTACGTACCACGCTCATGGTGCGCTGGCGGCCGTTTCGCTAGCTTGATATACACCAATATTGGTCTCTTCCGACGTGACCGCGTGACGAACATAAATAACACGAGTTAACATGAAAATCATGACACGCATGTCATGTACAGCATGACTTACGTGCCACGCTCATGGGGCGCTGGCGGCCGTTTCGCTAGATTGATATACACCAAAATTGGTATCTTGCGACGTGACCGTGTGGCGAACATAAATAACACGAGTTATCATGAAAATCATGACACGCATGTCATGTACAGCATGACTTACGTGCCACGCTCATGGCGCGCTGGCGGCCGTTTCGCTAGCTTGATATACACCAAAATTGGTATCTTGCGACGTGACTGTGTGACGAACATAAATAACACGAGTTAACATAAAAGTCATGACACACATGTCATGTACAGCATGACTTACGTGCCACGCTCATGGTGCCCTGGCGGCCGTTTCTCTAGGTTGATCGACCCCCAAGTTGGTATTGCGCGACGTTACTGTGTGACGAACATAAATAATAGAAGTTAACATGAAAACCATGACACGCATTTTCCTCAATGACATACAAGACGATGTATGCAGCTCTTTGCTGGCTGCTTCGCATTACATCGATTCCCACAATGCGTGGGATCTGCCGGCTTTTTTTTTTTTGTTTCCTTTGCGTCTTCCCGGTGTGCTCCGCACATAATAAAGAGCTTGTGGAGGCTTCCATATTGCTAGCGAACACGCACAAAGGACGACATAGAAAGAGACAGGACAACCGCTACACTTCAACGTCTAGCGCTCAATGTACGTTGGCGGGGAACAGAGAAAGAGGGAAATAGTAGAGGCTGTCGAAATTCACAAGGCGGGTGACACATGTGTCAGCACTCCGTCCATCGCGTTGTCGAAAAGAGAACTGGACTATCTGTGTAAGAAGAAACCACGTGCGGAGTGGCGGTATCGATAGGCGGCGGAGAATTTCTTTTCTTTTTCTTTTGGTGGATAAACTTTGTGACGTGGCACCTGCGTGTGCGCAAAGAAATGTATTGTGCCCTTCATGTCGATTAAAAAATCAGTTGAAGTCTAGCGGTTGTCCTGTCTCTTTCCATGTCGTCCTTTGTGCGTGTTCGCTAGCAATATGGAAGCATACAATCAATACCAACTAGCCCAGCTTAATGCATTGTGGAGGCTAATAAATTGTCAAATAAAGCGGTGTGCATATGGCTAGCAAACCAGTGGCGACTATGAGTAAAAAGCTCGTGAAGTCACTGCGCGCAAGTATTTCAGCTGACTGCGCGTGCAATTTACTTTTATTATTACTCTTAATTCGTGCCTGCATGATGCTATTGCCCGATTACCCGTGCGAATAGGGTTTTTTTTTTTCGTTCTTTGCTTGTGCGTGTCCGTTTGGCGCGTTTTTACACACGCACCGACGTTCTCGAACTCTGTGACCAGAACTAGGCCACACTGATGCCGCTTGACACATGATTTTTTGCATTCTATTGTTGCCCCAGCACTAACACAACGCTTAAAGATGGATAAGCTTCATTCCGCACCGCATTACTGAAGTTAAGTAGACTTCAAGTGCCCTGTGTGGAAACGCGGCGCAAAAAAATACAGCGCGTAGCAGACGCCCCTCGCTTTCCGCGCGCTTCCCGAGCGCGGAAAGCCCACGGGTCCGGCGCAGCAGCGGCGCGGCGCGGGAGTTCACGGCAAAAGGCCCACGCGGGAGCCCGCGCTTTGGACACTCCCCATATTCTAGGTCACTCTACTTTTGCGATTGTCGCCTTTCGAGAATACGGGCCCTGGCTGAAGTGTCATGTGTTGCAGCTCCCATAGACACTAGCGCCAGAGTTCTCTCTAGTAAGTATTGTAGGAAACTCTATGGCGTTTGCTGTTTGCTTGTTGATATGTTTTCCGCTAGATAGACATAGTTGTCCATATTTAGAGCTGTTTGAAAGTTCGTGTGTGCTTTTAGCGGCAATGGCTGCACTATCCCGGCCTTTTTCGAATAGTTTGATGGCCTCCCAAATGCGCCTACAAATCGCCGAATGGGCTCATTTTCGTCGCGACACCTGTCCAACAGAATGCGTTAAGGAGACTCCTTCCACTACATGGCATTTATGTAGTGTTTTTTTACAGCGAAAGCTGTTATGAGATCATTTCACCGGCCGTTTTTGGCGCCGTAGTTGTCCGCCGCCGCCGCCGCCGGTGTCCGTAACCAGTATCGCTCGAAATAAGAAAAAAATTCCAGGATGGAACGAGGTTCGAACCTGGGCCCTCTGCGTGGGAGCCCAGTATTCAACCTCTGAGCCATGCCGGTGCTTGAAACCGCTTTGCAAAAAGGACCTATACAGGCTTAATGTCGGGAAGGAACCACATTAGCATATGCAATATAGCGTGGTAGAAGAGTAAAATAAGCACCAAGCGTCGCACAACGCGAATTCTGTAACCAGGCGTCACACAATGCGAATTACGCAACGAGTAGGTTGTTGAATGCTTCCAACCCATTACAAAGGGCTCTGCCATAATTCTTTATCGTCATCAGGCACAGCATCAAGAAAGTGCGCATAATGCCTTACATGCGTTTAGCAGGTACCATGGCTCTCCGTAGAATGACGAAAAATGGCACAGCGCCTGCTGCCCTACTTCTCAAAAATTACAATGATTTATAGCGTAGTGGGTTCCTCGCAAGTGCACTCGTATTGGTTGCGAAGGAAGCCCATAAGCGCATGATCCATTTCCTCGGGGTCTCAGTAAAATTACAATGATTTATAGCGTAGTGGGTTCCTCGCAAGTGCACTTGTATTGGTTGCCAAGGAAGCCCATAAGCGCACGATCAATTTCCTCGGGGTCTTAGTAAAGTCCCCCCCCCCCCCCCGCCGTCTCTCTCCCACGTCAACGTATGTTATACAGCATGACGGGAGAGGGAAATAGCGACAGGGCGTCACCCAATGCAAATTACATAACTGGTGGGCCGTTTAAAGATTCCAACCCGTTACAAAGGGCTGAGCCATACTTCATCGTCATCAGTCGTGGCGTCAACAATGTGCACATAATGCCTTACAGCCGTGCAGCTGGTGCCTCGCTTCTCCGCAGGATGACGAATAATGGCCTAGTAGGTGCTTCCCAACTTCACAAAAATTGTGATTTATGGCGTAGTGGGTACCTTTCTAGTATACTTGTATTGCAGCCCCAAGAGAGCTTACAACGGGCTTTAGAAACGCCGCTCTTCCAGCTTTCGCTGTGACAGTGCTGCGGTTTTAGCGCAGGCCTGGCGTTTTTTCCGAAGCAGCTGCAAGTAACATCGTGGCCTTGTGGTAGGACACCTGCTTGCCTCGCGAACAGCCCGGGTTCGATCCTCAATGGGCCCGAAATTTTTATTCTTTATTTTATTTGCTTCTTTCTCGATTTTTCGCTCACGGTCGATTTTTCGCTCACAGCCAACGGTGCCGACGCCGACGGCGGAATTTCTGCGACACGAGCTCTCTAACGCTATCGCGTTAAAAAAGGTAACAGAAGGAGGTTTTGTAAGTATTGTAATGAACAGAGACGGACACAGCACCCGTTCCTGGGCCAGCTGTTCTATTGTCTGCCTCTTCCTCTTTGCTCCCCAGCCCGTGCCCCGCAGCTGCCGTGCCGCTCTTCATTACATTCGGCCACACTGCGGACCTGACAAAGAAAGGAAACGACAGTTCATTTCAGCTGTAGCTGCCTGACTGTTTTTTTTTTTCAGGCGCGACACGTGCACGGCAAAGTTATTTCTTTTTCGCTTATCGAGAGTGAAGTTCGCATCTGAGGTGCTCACACGCCAGGTATTTTCTCCTACTCGCTCAGTGATCTTGAATGGCCCGTCGAACTTAGCGAGTAGCTTCTTGCCCGGCCCGCTGCCGCACCTTTGCACCCACACCTCGTCACCGATGTTGTAAGCAGGAGCAGGTCTACGGCGGCTGTCGTAGTAGCGCTTTTGATTTTCTTGTGCTCGGGTGGCTTTCTTGATCGCCGCAGTTCTTATCTTCTGACAGACCGATTTGCGATCGTCGGAGCGTGCGACTATAATGGGAGCATCTAGACTGAGGACCGCTTTCAGCCGTGGCAGTTTTCCGTAGACAATTTCGTACGGCGTCTCCCCGGTGGACGTTTGCAGTGCCGTGTTAACCGCAAAAGCGGCTGGCGGGAGGTGGACGTCCCAGTCGGCCTCTCCCTTTTTCTCCACTCTCGTATAGGGAGCGAGTCGTGCCTGGATACTCTGGTTGGTTCGCTCTGTAAGGCCGTTTGCCTGGGGGTGAAACGCGGATGCGTAGTGGTGCTGTACACCTGCCTTGCAAAGGTACTTTTTCAGTTCCCGGCTGCGAAACGTTGTAGCACGATCGGATATTAATTTCTTTGGCAAGCCGTGCCTCCATTCATATCGGTGCTTCAGGAAATTGATGAGGTAAGTGGTCGCAAGAGATGGCACGGCTTCCACTTCCACGTATTTCGACAGGTAGTCTACTGCTACAATGATGTAGCGGTTTCCTGCAGTGGTGGTGGGTAGAGGTCCTATGTAATCGATGCCAACCGTGTGGAAAATAGTCTCAGGTATTGAAATAGGGGTTAGTAATCCAGGCTGGCGCCCCGGCAGTCGCTTAAACTGCTGACAGATTTCACAACTGGCGACGTACGCACGGACACTACTTTGCATCTTCGGCCACCAGAAGCGTTCTTGTAATTTGCGGAGCGTGACACGTTGGCCGGTGTGTCCGCCTTCCGGGGAGTCATGAATGGCTCGTAATATTTCCAATCGGTAAGACTTCGGGACGACCAGCAGGTAACGCTCTTGAGATCGGTCCTCTTGCCAGTGACGTCGGTACAATGCGGCATTGCGCATCACAAACATCGAGTCGTTTCCTTTGTCAGCGATAGATGCAATAATTGATGCCAAGTCTTTGTCCTCCTGTTGAGCTTTGGAGATGTCCAGCTGGGCGAAAAAAATGTGGTTTTGCCTGGTCTGTGACACACAGTCAAGGGGGTTCCGTGAGAGGGCATCGGCGACGTTGTTTAGCCCCCCGGCGCGATGGCGCACATCGAAATCGTATTCTTGCAGCGTGATTATCCACCGGGCAAATTTGTGCTTTAGTTGCTGCTTGGAAAACATCCATGCTATTGCAGCATTATCGGTCACCACCGTGAATTTGCGCCCGAAAAGATAATGTCGGAATTTATCATCGACACTCCATACCACTGCAAGACATTCTAGCTCATTAGAGTGATAGTGGCGCTCGGTGTCTGAAAGTTTCCGGCTGGCGTAAGCAACAACATGTTCTTTGCCATCTGGATCGCGCTGCACCAGCACTGCGCCTAGACCAACTTGGCTGGCATCGGTGTGAACTTCGGTGGTCCAGTCGTCATTGAAGTGACTTAATATTGGGCAGCAAGTGAGCTTTTGTTTTATCGTTTGAAAAGCGTTTTCTTGCAAGGTGCCCCATTCAAACCGAGCGTCCTTTTTAAGAAGACCGCTCAAGGGAGCTGCGATCGAGGCGAAGTGAGGAATAAACCTTCGCAAATACGAAGCCATACCCATAAATGACTGAACCTGTTTCAGGCAGGTTGGTGTGGGATACTCCGACACCGCAACGATGCGCTCCGGGAGCGGCTGAATGCCGATAGGAGATATATTATGTCCAAGGTATGAAATCTTGGGCAGTCCAAATTGGCACTTCTCTCGGTTTAAACGGAATCCTGCTTCATATAGCCTGTGCAGCACTTCGTCCAAATTGCGAAGATGTTCATCCTCTGTCTTGCCAACGACCAGGATGTCGTCGAGGTATACCACACAGGCTTGATTCTTCAGAGATCCTAGCACGGAATTCATCGCACGCTGAAATGTGCTAGGAGCCGTTCGCAGTCCGAACGGCATGCGGTTGAACTCATACAAGCCCGAAGGAGTGCGGAAGGCAGTCTTACATTTATCTTCCTCCGCGACGTTGATCTGCCAGTACCCTGCGCGTAAATCAAGGGACGAAAAGAACTTGCAGTGGCGTACTGTATCAACAGCGTCATCAATGCGAGGTAAAGGGTACGAGTCAGGCGTTGTACACTTGTTGAGCTGCCTGTAGTCCACGCAAAAGCGCAACGATCCGTTTTTCTTTTTTACAAGGACGACTGGTGCTGCCCACGGGCTTGATGACGGTCTAATAATGCCCGCGGCGAGCATTTCATCTACTTGTTCTTCGATCACTGTACGCTCTCGTTCAGCGTATCTTCGCAGTGGTACGCATATCGGCGGATGGTCGCCCGTTGGGATACGATGTAGCAGCAAATTAGTGCCCGGGAGTTCCGCGGTATTCCCAGCAAACACTGGTTCATGGCGAGCCAGTATAGAAGATAGGGTAGGGGAAGTGGACTGCTCACCTGTCGGTGGTGGCCGTGTCGTCGATGTTTTCCCAGGTGTGGCAGGCCGGAGCTCGACGTGGCCGCGATCTATGGTGAGCTGGATGTAGTCAGACAAGAAATCTGCTCCCAAGATCATGTCGGCAGGGAGGTCTTCGAAAACAGGAACAGCTGGAAGAACTTTAGTCCCCGCCGACGTCCGGACTGAAATGTCGACCATGCCCACTGGCATGGCAGTTCCTCCAAGTCCGCAGAGTGGTGGTTGCGTCCACGGCCGGATAGTGTCTGGAGCATGACGTTGGTGTAGTGCCGTCCGTTCTGCGCCGGTATCAACCAGTGCAGACAAGTCACCTATTCCCTCGACGTGGACTGACATCTGAGGAGTCCGACAGGCCTGGTAATGCATTCGGGTCTGTGAATGTTGACGGCACTCCTTTGCATTGTGGCCTATTCGGCCGCACTTAAAGCATCCACGTCGTGTTGAGAGGGGCGGTGAACGTTCGGTCGCTAGTGTGTCGAAGCTCAGACGACGGCGAGTATTCTGCTGCAACTCGGCTGCCTTGTGAGCGAACGCCTGGGGTGACACTTCAGGTGCCTGGGAAGATAGGATGGCAGCATGGGTCGAATCAACCAACCCATCAACGACGTACTGGCGGGCAGCTGGAGAGATCCATGTAATGCCACAGTTTTCTAGAAGCCTGAGCTTATCGTAGACGTATTGACGGACGTCTTCACAGGGAGCCTGCCGACGCGATCGCATGCGCATGAAGTGGTCGTCGTATGCAGAGGGAAGCGGGCTGAAGGCAGTGGTGATGGCCGTAGTCCATTCGCTCCAGGATTGGTACTTATAGCCATCGTACTGATGCCACGCCTTGGCAGAACCGCGCAGTCTGCCTTCCGCTAGCGATATCTTGACGTCGTCAGGCCAAGCGTATCGACGGGCCAACGAATTGATCGCTTGCAACCAGGCAGTGGGGTCCTGTTCCACGCCACTAAATTCGGGAATTTCGTCGAACGATGGCAAAGGCAATGCGGTGCGTGCACAAGCTGCTATGAATGAGACGGTAGCGTCTTCAAAGCGCTTGGACAAAGTGGAGATGGCCTGCATCACCGCAGAGAGGTCGCTAGCGGTCGCAGGCGAGAGATTACGCCCGTCTTCTGGCGACGATGCTGAGGTTCCTCCAGTTGCGGTACCGGAGGCGAAGTCCAAGGGAGCGTGTACAGCGTCCCTTGGCAGTGAACCGGATTGTGAAGGCAAGCCAGTTGAGTCGCCGACCGGAGCTGCAATGACGCCTGCAGACAGCGCGCTGGATGTGGTACCCGCGGTGGCCAGGTCGGATGCCGTGGCCACGGTAGCAGAAGCAGCAGGGCGCAGGAAAGTGCGTCCACTTCGTAGCACGGTTTCTGACTGCAGGTCGTCGCGCAGAGGTTCGTTGCGCGGCTGCGCCATTGTAATGAACAGAGACGGACAGAGACGTCTCTGTTCATTACAGTATACATAGTTTTCACGGACGTCACGCGACGTCACCACAGCCACTTCCGCTTTGCTCAGCCGCCATGTTCGGGAACCTTTCGAGACGCGGCTAACCCGGCTACCGTGTTGCGGCAGCTGGCGCGCACATTTTCCAGTGTTGTACTTGGCGCCACAGCCATGACGATTTGTGCGGTGTTCGGCTTTCGTAGCAGAAGCAAGACTTCTGTGAAACCGACCCACAGAGAGTCAGGCACCGGCATGTTTTGTTTGCCGAAGGTTATCACCAAGCAGTGCGAGAGAACGCGGGCTCTCTCAGAAAGGCGCCGGAACGTTTGTCTGGCCCGCATAAATCGGAAAGACTTGAAGAACTTGGACAACATTCGCATCTGTGGTCGCCACTTTATTACAGGTAAAACTTTAATTGCAGTAGTTTAAACGGACTTCTTTTTCTTTTCAATTACTTTGATAAAGCTGTCGCTACTTACGGCTGCGAGTCGCGCGCCGCCGATTTCTCAAGCTCCTAAGATTATGGGGCAGTTTACATCTTTCCGTACGCGCAATGCCACTTGATAAGCTACTAGCCTGTTCGCGAATTTGCAGGCAAACCATCTCAAATGGATGAAACGAATCCGGACTGGGCGCCCACACTTCACCTAGGATACCTAAGTGAATGAGGTGCGGCTTCAACATTGTCTGCGCGGTACGCCCGAAGCAAGGTACGTGCCGCCAAAAATGCGGCAGCCACTGCAGCGAGTGTCACATCCTGTGAAGTATCTGGGGACGGAGAGCCTTCAACAGACTGCGACGGGCCTGAAGCGCGCACACTCGCAAGAAGCGGCCTGGGCAAGAAGCTGTTTACACACTCACCTCGGCCGACGACACGTTGTGACGGCAACTTCCCACTCGTAAAACAATTGTGCGCATCTAAGGACTTGTAAGACTTCATTTGCTGCAAAGAAATGTAGCTGGTTGACAGTACCAGGTAGTTTATAATATCCACGTGCGTCGTTGGTGGCAGTACCGCAGTACCTCGGCATCCGTGGTCGCGTCCACACCGCTGCACAGGGCAATTTTCGCTTCATAACGCACTCTGGTGGGCCCTACGAGCTCGTCGAAGTAACCGGGACAAAAATTTCATTTCGTGCACAAGTGTCGCCTGCGAAAATGCCGCCGGAACGTGCGCTGATGCAACCGCACGCTGGCTTTGCGGCTACGGCGTGTGCTCGTAGGCGCCCGGTTAGCCCGGTGATGGCGGCGACTGCCCAACTAAAGTCCCGCACGCCGGATATGACGTCACGTGAAAACTATGTATTCTGATGAACTATCAGTAATTTTGTACGAAACGATGTCTTGCACGTATGAGGAAGCGCGCGCTCGCGTGCGTCTTCGCGCGTATTGTACGCTCCCAAACGCGCTCCCCGTGCTCGTTTGGGAGCGTACGTGCGGTTCGGGTATAGTTCGCTCACGTCGCACGGCGTTCCTCGACTACGAGCTGTATTTTCTTGTAATGATAGTTCTTAAGGTGGCTGCTAGCATTACTGGAGGTTAATAAACGTTAACATTTAACGTACCTTCTATATACACAGAGCCATTGCGGTCAGGATCATGCCACCGAGTTCGTAGTGTCACTCTGGGCTGGATGGCGTTGAAATAGCTTACGTGAAAACGCGAACGTCCCGTCAAGCGAGTTCAAGAGAGTCTGCGCTGATTTGGAAGCGAAGCGCGATCAATTTTAAGGCTTATTCGCAAAAGTTAGCGTTATGTAAACAGACCTTAACGAAAGTTCACACTCCACTAGTCACGTACAAAAAACGTTTGCCGACAAAATAAAATTGATAACTTCATCGGCCAGCGGGTTATTGCGCACAACTAGCGTATATTGGGCGAGTTGGATGCACATTAAAACTATCGGCTCCGAATGAAACGCCAGCAGTGGTGCGCGTGGTACAGTTCGCACCCTTATGATTAGAGATAGATACGTCTTGCGGTTTGCCGCTCGAGAGCCAGATTCATGCTTTCGATTGCGCAGGGCTGCCTAATTGGGTGTGCGTGCATGTCAATGGTGATTACAGGACGGCGCGTATTATACAGCTCCTAATGCTTGGGGAACGCGTTCCGCTGCTCGTGTTTCATTTGTCACCGATAATACGCCTTGGTAAGCAGTAGGAAAAATTGGCGAATATGTCTAAGAGGAGAAACAGATCTCTTTCCGACCATTCTTTTGTCCCCTTTGGCTGGTTATTGCTATTCTTTACCGCGCTGTAACAAGATTGAATATTTTACTGTGAAAGCTATGGATTCCTGATCAAGCGCGAAAATTCACCGTCGGCTTCCCTAGTCGGAAGCGTCAAAACGAGTGATGCAAGAAATCATCCCACGATGACGTCACCTTATGGCGTCCTCATGACATCACAGACCGCCAATATTTGTGACGTCATAACGTCACGTCACATGATGACGTCATCACATGACATTGTACATTGTCGGCTTGCATTGCCTCCGTGATCGGTGGGTTGATCACGGAGGCAATGCAAAACCAGGCGATTTGTAAAAAGCTTGCAATGCCTCCGATCTTGGACGCAGTGCAAAACCACGTTACGTCCAAAAAGCATTCGGAAGGAGGCGGGGAACATCGACTGAACATAGATGAACAAAAAGAAGATGGATTTCGCTTTCGAGTCAACTTAGGCAAACGCATAAGGGACCCTGCGAGTGTTTTTAGTACAGTGACCGCATCACGCCCTACCAGGAGTCGACGGTTGAGAGCGATTTACACTATTTTATTGCAAATACATCTTACTACGACTTTTGATGCGAAAGATTTGTATTTATCTACGTTTGTATGATTACACTAATTCTATTCAGCATACTTTCAAACTACCGGGGACGAGTCAGCAAACGTTGATTTATTAACGTATGGGTTAAAATATGCTGCAAAAAAATAATTAAATAAACAACTCCGCACAACCTGCGAAATATTTCATATCACCGTCATGCATCCCCTTTTGACACGTGCTCTCAACCTTTTCATTTCTTGTTTAAACTTCAAGTACTTACGACGTGCTTACACGGCAGTTGCTGAAAACTTGGATTTAATCAAAGGTTGTTGCCTGTTACGACCATTTAATTTATTTGAATGACATCACACGTCGCTTGTCATGCGTTTAATACTCCAAACAAAGGAATTGAATCGAAGGAGCAGGCTTGGCAACCGAACACGCGCAGCACGCGGTGTACGTATGTTGCGCTTTAACGCAGACACGGTAGCCGAAGCCCGAACGCTGAAATCAGTGATCGAAAATGGGCCGGAAAGTCATTTTGAGTGAGCCACGGCCATAGAACAGTCGCGAAAAGAAATCGTCGCCATACATGCAGATGTACACATTGATGGCTAGCAGACGACGCCAGGAGCAATCGACACTGAACGTGCTCCTGACGGCAACTCCGCTCGATTTCGCTGGGCATTTTGCTTGAACATTCAGTACAAATTGCTTTATGAACTTGCCTATTAATGTTTCAATAATTCGAGCAGGAGAGACTGGCCGGTAGCACGTAGCGAACGCGCGCTCGAAGAGCGGCACCCGAGTCCCCTCTCTGACGTCACACGCGAGAGGGCGCCACTCAAAGATCTCGAGGCTGGGTGAGACGTTGTGGCCTCCTCACACTCTCTCAGCAATCACGTGATGGCGTCGGGGAACGAGATTCTGCAGACGCGCGATAAACCCGCGTAGCGTGCTCCAACGAGAGTTCGGGACGAGCAACCGCAACTACAGTGAATTCATGGTGTGCTCCACTTGCAAGGACGCGTTAACATCGGGCAAGGTGCCCGTGATGAACGGAACTTTAAGTCGACCCATGCGCTGCTTCGCATCCCCACATGGTTCCTTTTAGTGGGAGATGGTGTAATCTTTTTTTTTTTTTTTTCGTTCCTTCATGGGCTGCACGTTCGGCTCGGACACCCGCTCTCTGGCTCGGATCAAGAGCGGGCTCCGCGTTGTTGCAATCTCAGTCAGAGCGCGGTGGCGCCGAGCCGAGTGTACTAGAAGGAGGCTATGCATAGGGTTACTGCGTGTATCGGTGCGGATGTTTGATCTACCCGGCATAGGGATAACGGAACGCGAAGGTCGGAGATAGTGGTGGTGAGCGCTCATCCCTCTCCACGCGTTTTCAAAGCATCCGCTCTTGGTGGATCTTGTTCCCGCAGTCTCACCTCTCTAATCTCCTTTCTCCGCCTGATAAGCACTCGTACGACATTCCCGCGTGAGCCCATTTGAGACTAGACTCGTGGCTGTGCTATCGTGTCTGTCCTGCAGAGGCGAGAGCCGCGACACTTCAGTTAATGATAGCGAGTTTCCGCGACTGTTAGAATCGCTAGACCTCCAAGAGGGCGCCCAAATCTCGACGGTCCATCGATATCGTTCGTTGCGATCTTGTCTTCAACCGAGTGCGCTGACCTCGGCAACAGACGGACTCTTCGTGTGGCTCCTCAAGAGACTTAAAGGGACACTTCAGTGAAGCAATGAATCGGCTTAGATTGATAAATTGCACTATGAGAACTTTAATGTCGTTAATTTCACCATCATAAGTTTATTAAGCCATGAGAAATTCAAGGTAGAATTTTCGTTTTTAAATCTCGCGCCGAAAGCTCCGCACTTGACGTCGTGGATTTCAACGTTTGTTTTTCGTATTTTGGCGACATTGGCTCAACGAAATTTCCTGAAACTTGGTATATTAAGTCTGTGGCCCCCTCAGAGAACAGTGTACCTCATTTTTACTGATTAGGAACTTCGTAGGACCTAGTAGACGCCGTGAAAATATATGACGTCACGGCGTTTGGTGCGGGAATTTCAAAGTGGCGTCGCCACCAGCATTTTCTTTTTGCGCGTTTTCTCGCTTACGAAGCGTCTTCTCGCGGCAAGCGTGGTGATTTTGAAGTTGCGAAAGAGTAATTTAGTAATATGAGGACAATGGCTTTTCTCTCTTCAGTGTCCCTTTAACTTCTTACTTACTGAGCACTAGATCTTCACAGTCCTCGAATACGAAGAAGAGAGAGGTTTATTGTGACATAAAAGCTGAGAGGTCGGCCTCAATCAATTTTCTGGCCTGCTACTCAGCGTTAGGAAAGGGGAGGATGGGCGGCAAAGAGTAGAGAAAGAAGGTGTACTTTAGTACGGAACCCTTCCAGAAAGATTATGTTAACGAGGTTGACTCTAAACTATATTGCTATATTGAGGGAGTTCCTTATGCTCATCTTCCTCATCTGTATATTATCATCATCATCATACGTTTGTTTATGCATCCTCATCGTTGCCGTCTGTGATCACCGTCATTTTGTGTGCGCTCTACCTGTTCGCTGAAGAGTCCTCGGTCCAAGTAAACGTCTTCCCAACTAAGACTTTATTATATTGAATCGTGGATTCACTCGTAGATTCACTAGCTCACTGAGATCCGGCTAGTTGGTACTGATCCATAGCTTCTGCAAGCGCGAAAGGCGCGTTTCACAGAAGCGCTTGTTCTGTGTTTCTTCGTCTGTGATACGTGTCCTTCGCGCTTGCAGAAGCTATAGGTTAACTAGTAGGTTCACTCGTAGACTAAACAAACCTCTCTCTCTCTCCCTCGTAGACCAGTAGATTGACTCGTAGACTGTATGGCTCAGAATAAAGTCGGATGTCTGTGCATGACAGCTGCGTCGCACTTTCCTATAATATCTCTGGGTGCACTCTTACCCCTCTGCCCGCGCGCTGCCACATAGAACGTTTAATATTTCTGGGATACATAACTCGCCAGGCGATTTCTGTTTAGACAAATGTATTGATTTCGCCGATCCTTGCAGTATGCTCATAGCTCCCGCAACCGAAGCCTTTTAAGATTTCAACCCGGCATGTACGTGCGTTTTTCAAGCGCAACTTCTATTGCTTCACAAGAGTCGTTGGCTTTGTAGGTGTGAACGAAAAAACACAAAGAGAACCCGGCACCCGTGAGCGCGAAGAAATTCGGTCCTCGACTCGAAGGTGCATCGGTCGCATGCGTGTTTTATATGCGCCGTTTTCCAGTAAATGATGCTCCCTCGATCGTGGACTTGTTGGCGATCAGCCGTTTCTGACACGGCAATGTGATCTTACACACACACACACACACACACACACACACACACACACACACACACACACACACACACACACACACACATATATATATATATATATATATATATATATATATATATATATATATATATATATATATATATATATATACATACATACTAAGTGAAGGGAGGGCTTACTTACTCTGACGAAGGCCGTGCCACGGCCGAAACGTTAGTAAAGGCATTTTTCCTTTTCAAAATGTGCTTTCTGCAAGTTCATTCAATATACATATATATATATATATATATTGTGGCGAAGCAATTCGTACTGTTTAACGGTTGCGTTCTCCAGCGGCTCCTAGTGGGTCGTCCTCTTATAAACGCCGCTCGCTCTCGGAGCCCGTGCTCTTGCCCTGACTGTCGCCATAGCGAATTGTCGCCGAGTCCCGTCCAATAAACCGCTTAACAAATTGGTGGAGAGTGCTGTGCTCCCATTCGATGCCTCTGGAGCTTCGATCCCGTACCCTACCAGCTACCATGCCTCAAGACGCCGCCCAGCAGACGCCTCCGCCTACACCGACCTCATGTCCCGGTGTCCCTCGTATCCGCGACCCCCCAGTCTTCACTGGCGCAGATGGGACCGACGTGGAGGACTGGCTCGCGATCTATGAACGCGTGAGTGTCCCCAATAAATGGGACGAGGCGGGAAAATTGACCAACTTGGTTTTCTACCTCGCGGGTGTGGCCGGCCTGTGGTACAACAACCACGCATCCGATTTTACGACGTGGTCCGACTTCAAGACCGCCATCATCAACGTGTTTGGCCGCCCTGCCGTTCGTAAGCTGCAGGCCGAACAGCGTTTGCGAGAACGAGCTCAGCAGGCCGGCGAAACCTTTACCAGCTACATTGAAGACATCCTGGATTTGTGTAAGAAAGCGGACGCGACCATGTCGGAATCTGACAAGATGAGGCACATTATGAAAGGCATCGACGACGATGCCTTCACGATGCTGCTCGCCAAAAACCCCAGCACAGTGGCCGAGGTCATCACCCTATGCCAGAGCTACGAGGAGCTGCGCCGGCAGCGGTCGATGACCCGTCGCTCTCCATCCCGCGACGTCGAGCTCGCTGGCTTGTCGACTATATCCGACCACTCCGCCTTGCTCGCGGAGGTGAAGTCATTCGTGCGCGAGGAAATTGCGCACCAGTTCTCTCTGCTGGACTTTGCTCAACCTCAGTACGTTCAACAGCCGTCAACCACTCTTCTCCCTCCCCTCCGTCGAGCGATTGAGCAGGAAATCGCGGAGGTCATGCCTGAGTACCACCAGCACCATCCAGCTCCTGCACCACTCAGTTACGCCCAAGTTGTCGCCAGGACGTCCCCAGTAGTACCTACGGCTGCCCCACACAGTTACGCCGAAGCCGCCGCTAGACATCAGTCCTTCGAAGCGGCTGTGCCGGCTACCTACGCCGACGTCATGCAGAGGCCACGACTGCAGCCAACGTTGTAGCCATACCAGTCGCCACCCCGTCAATTATTATTATTATTATTATTATTATTAGAGTTCAGCTTTTTTCGAACTCTCTCTAAACGCCTATATAAACGGGATCATAGTTCGTACATTCAATTCTTAGAAAAAAGCGCCTCTGACAGGCCGGCTGAGTTTTGGAAGTATGTGCGTAAACGGTCTAGCAAAAGCGGAGAGTCCTTCAGACTACTAGACTCAAATGGGGTAGAAGTGCATGCCGTCGCTGACTGTTTTGCCACACATTTCTCATCCGTTTATAAGGCCTCAGACTCCAGCACTGATATTAGACAACAGCCCAAGGCAGTTAGCTCATCCAGTGCTTTGTCGCTGGATGAAAATCTTATCAGCGAATGCATTAAGCGCTTAAAACCATCCTTATCATGTGGCCCAGATGGCATCCCCTCCGCCATACTAAAAGCATATGGTACTATATTTGTCCCAGTACTGACTACGATATTTAATAACTGCCTGGACACTTCCACATTTCCTAGCATGTGGAAAACTGCTCGTGTTTTCCCAGTATTTAAGTCGGGCTCTAAGACAGATGTTTCTAATTATCGCCCGATTTCTCTACTATGTGCCACATCAAAGATCTTCGAACTGGCTCTTCACAAAATATTGTCTTTTAGTGTGAAAAACTCACTGATTCCAAATCAACATGGTTTTCTTGCTGGCCGCTCAACTACCACAAATCTTGCTAGTTTCATGACGCAGATCTCCACACCTATTTCTCAGAGAGGACAGGTTGACGTAATCTACTGTGACCTGAGCAAGGCTTTTGACGTTGTCAGCCACACACTGATTATGGTTAAACTGGCGAACTTTGACGTTGACTTGTCGATTGTGAATCTCTTGCACAGCTATCTGCTCAATAGATCTTGTGATGTTGCCGTAAATGGCCAAACCTCTTCTTTGTATAAAGTGACTAGTGGGGTCCCTCAAGGGTCGGTATTAGGCCCACTCCTATTTTTAATTTACGTTAATGATGTTTCTTTTGCCATTCGTAATTCTTCTTTCCTCTTGTATGCCGATGACATCAAGATATTTAAGGAAATTCATTCAGTTAACGACTGTCGCTTGTTGCAGTCAGATTTGTGTTCTTTTTCCGAATGGTGCAACGGCAATAACCTTTCTCTAAATACCGCAAAGACAAAATTCATGTCTATCACTCGCAAAATATCTAGCGTGTCATTTCAATACTTTGTCAATTCTGTGCCGTTATGCAAGGTTTATGAAATCAGTGATCTTGGTGTTGTTGTTGACAGCGCGTTAAACTTTTCTTCTCACGTTAAGCGTGCTGCTATGCGGGGCCTTCGTTCTCTCGGATGTGTTTGTAGAATATCTCGAGAATTCAGGTCCCCCATGGCCCTACACAAATTGTACACGGCAATATGTCTTCCGCAACTTGAGTATGCGTCCGTGATATGGAATGGCATTGCTCAATCCAGCGGTAACACCATTGAACGAGTCCAGAAAAAATTCCTCAGCATATATAACCATCGCTTTGCTAAAAATGACTCTGGATCTCGTTCAAATACTGCTGAGTCATTATCACTGCCATCACTTCACTGCCGACGAAATCGTTCTGATCTCTTATTTCTCTACAAGCTAGTCCACGGTTTCATATCCTGCCCTGTACTTCTCAATTGTGTTAATTTTCGAATTCCGCGTAAGTTAACCAGAGAGAACAGACCGTTTCATGTACCCGCCTGCTTCTTCCAACACTCTACCGTTCACAGAATACAAAGTCTTTATAATATTAATTTTCTTGATCTTGACGTTTTTCATAGTCCACAATCACTGTTTTTATCCGAGCTTTGCACTGTTTTGACATAGTATGGCACAGTGTACAAAGTCTTCCCTTCTCCGTCTTTCCGCATAGTTGTATGTGTGCAATCTAATTTTTTATTCCCCTTCAATATTTCTCATATTGTCTTATTTTACTCCTCCCCTTTAGTGTTCATTTCTCTTTGTCTACGTGTTTTTGCTCTTTTTATTTCTGAAGACTGTCTGTATTGTATTGTTTATTTTTATTGATTTTATTTTTGCGTGCGCCTGCACAAAGACCTCACGGTTGTTCCTGGGCACGTTAAATAAATGATTGATTGATTGATTGATTGATTATTATTATTATTATTATTATTATTATTATTATTATTATTATTATTATTATTATTATTATTATTATTATTATTATTATTATTATTATTATTATTATTATTATTATTATTAGTCCCGCACCATGGCTCCCAGTCGGGATGCATGCTTGCTATGCTCCTGCCCGTTTTTCGGTAAGCAGCAGTTTTTCCGCTGTGAAAGTTGTTCTAAACGTGTTCATGCGAAGTGTGTAACCTGGCCTGATGAAGAGCTGCAACTTCTGAAGTCTGGATCGCGCTCATTTTGCTGCAATTTATGTGATCTGAGTAGTTCTTCTGGTAAGCCTAACGAAGACAACTCGGCGGCGTGCAGCGATGAGCCCTGCAGCTGCTCTCAAACCGGTTCCCTCTCCACGTGTGCCCCTACGGGTGGTGAGCTCGCCGGGCTGCGCCGCCTCCTCCTCGACGCGTTGGAGGGAATCTCGTTCCTCAGCGATACAGTGTATTCTAGTACACTGTACTCAGCGACGAGGTATCCCAACTACGCGAAGAAAACGAGCGCCTCCGCAAGGATCATTCCCGCGGTGTTGAACAACAAGCCCGTGTGGTCGCCTCCCTTCGTGCAGAGGTCCGCTTCCTGCGTGAGGAGCTGACGCGCCGCACGGCCGCCGTGTCAGTGAAGGCGCCTGTGATCCCTCCAGAGCAGGTGACCGTTGGCCGATCTGTGACCTCCAAGCAACCTGCGTACTCTGAACAGCCTCTGTCCAAAATTCTTTCATCTTCGAATTCGCCGCCATGTGACGTAGACACGTCCGAGCGTGTCAGTGTGATGCCTGCGACAGCCTCTTCTGCAGCGGTAACTGAGGGTGTAAGAAAGAAGAAACCCGCCTCGTTTGGAGCATTGAAGACATCCACTATATCTGTAGCTCAGCGGCCACAACGGCCACAACGGCCAAATGCCATTTTTGTTACGAAGCTGAGCCCGGACACCACTGCTGCTGACATCAAAAAACATATTGCTTCATTCGATATGTCTCCCATTTCCTGCCGGCGACTTCAAACAAGATTCCAGTCATATTCTTCATTCTATATCGAAGTTGACGAGGAAACGCTACAACGCCTGAATGACCCTTCGATGTGGCCCCTCGGATGCCTCTTCAAGCCATTTCGTGGGGAGCTGCGCGATGACATGCTTCATCCCTCTGAGCAAGTGACTGGAAACGAAAGTGCCGTGTAACGTAGACATATTCTACCAAAATGCTCGGGGTCTGCGTACCAAGACACTGGAGTTTTTCTCTAATGTTCTTTCGTCTTGTTTTCCTATTATCGCTATTTCTGAAACCTGGCTCGGCACTGAAATTCTCTCATCGGACTTTTTTCCCCCGACTTACACCACCTTCCGCCGTGACCGAGATTTCAGTGAAACCAAACAGAAAGGCGGTGGCGTGCTGATTGCCATTGACAATTCACTGAAATCCGTTAGACGGAAAGACCTAGAAACTATCGAAGAATCGATCTGGCTAGAAATCAACCTTGAGCGCCATGAAAAATTGTTGATTGGATGCTTCTATTTACCGCCCAGCATTTCCCCTGCCTCGTTTCACGATGTCATGTCTTCTATTGAACTTGTGATATCTTCTCATAGTGGGCACAGAATTATTGTTCTTGGGGATTTCAATGCACCTGGAATTGACTGGAGCACGCTTATCTTTTCTCATTACAATCATTTCACAGAGAAAAAGTGCAGCCTGCTCTTGGACTTTCTGGCGTTTAATTCCCTAGTGCAACATAATTCAGTCGTCAATTCCAGTGGCAACGTCTTAGACCTGTGTGTGTCAAACGATCAACCCCTTGAAGTTTCCCGCTCCAACATCTCTCTTGTACGTCCGGACAAATTCCACCCACCACTTAACGTAAGATTATCTGCATCAGCCGAAACAACGAGCTACAGCAGTTACGTAAACAAATCTCCAAGATTTGCGTTCAAGCGAGGTGATTACAGGGGCCTCTATCATCACTTGTCCACCGTTGAGTGGTCACAGGTTACTGACAAACCTAATGTTGATGACCAGGTTGATCGGTTTACGGAGCTTGTACTGAGCAGCATGCTTAATTTTATTCCCCAGTATACACCTAAACAACGTAAATATCCCCACTGGTTCTCATCTGAACTTATCAGTGCACTGAAGCATAAAGATCACGCACACAGGAAATCTAAATGTTCTCCATCCAGCGAGTGGAAGGAAGAGTTCAGCTTTTTTCGAACTCTCTCTAAACGCCTATATAAACGGGATCATAGTTCGTACATTCAATTCTTAGAAAAAAGCGCCTCTGACAGGCCGGCTTAGTTTTGGAAGTATGTGCGTAAACGGTCTAGCAAAAGCGGAGAGTCCTTCAGACTACTAGACTTAAATGGGGTAGAAATGCATGCCGTCGCTGACTGTTTTGCCACACATTTCTCATCCGTTTATAAGGCCTCAGACTCCAGCACTGATATCAGACAACAGCCCAAGGCAGTTAGCTCATCCAGTGCTTTGTCGCTGGATGAAAATCTTATCAGCGAATGCATTAAGCGCTTAAAACCATCCTTATCATGTGGCCCAGATGGCATCCCCTCCGCCATACTAAAAGCATATGGTACTATATTTGTCCCAGTACTGACTACGATATTTAATAACTGCCTGGACACTTCCACATTTCCTAGCATGTGGAAAACTGCTCGTGTTTTCCCAGTATTTAAGTCGGGCTCTAAGACAGATGTTTCTAATTATCGCCCGATTTCTCTACTATGTGCCACATCAAAGATCTTCGAACTGGCTCTTCACAAAATATTGTCTTTTAGTGTGAAAAACTCACTGATTCCAAATCAACATGGTTTTCTTGCTGGCCGCTCAACTACCACAAATCTTGCTAGTTTCATGACGCAGATCTCCACACCTATTTCTCAGAGAGGACAGGTTGACGTAATCTACTGTGACCTGAGCAAGGCTTTTGACGTAGTCAGCCACACACTGATTATGGTTAAACTTGCGAACTTTGACGTTGACTTGTCGATTGTGAATCTCTTGCACAGCTATCTGCTCAATAGATCTTGTTATGTTGCCGTAAATGGTCAAACCTCTTCTTTGTATAAAGTGACTAGTGGGGTCCCTCAAGGGTCGGTATTAGGCCCACTCCTATTTTTAATTTACGTTAATGATGTTTCTTTTGCCATTCGTAATTCTTCTTTCCTCTTGTATGCCGATGACATCAAGATATTTAAGGAAATTCATTCAGTTAACGACTGTCGCTTGTTGCAGTCAGATTTGTGTTCTTTTTCCGAATGGTGCAACGGCAATAACCTTTCTCTAAATACCGCAAAGACAAAATTCATGTCTATCACTCGCAAAACATCTAGCGTGTCATTTCAATACTTTGTCAATTCTGTGCCGTTATGCAAGGTTTATGAAATCAGTGATCTTGGTGTTGTTGTTGACAGCGCGTTAAACTTTTCTTCTCACGTTAAGCGTGCTGCTATGCGGGGCCTTCGTTCTCTCGGATGTGTTTGTAGAATATCTCGAGAATTCAGGTCTCCCATGGCCCTACACAAATTGTACACGGCAATATGTCTTCCGCAAATTGAGTATGCGTCCGTGATATGGAATGGCATTGCTCAATCCAGCGGTAACACCATTGAACGAGTCCAGAAAAAATTCCTCAGCATATATAACCATCGCTTTGCTAAAAATGACTCTGGATCTCGTTCAAATACTGCTGAGTCATTATCACTGCCATCACTTCACTGCCGACGAAATCGTTCTGATCTCTTATTTCTCTACAAGCTAGTCCACGGTTTCATATCCTGCCCTGTACTTCTCAATTGTGTTAATTTTCGAATTCCGCGTAAGTTAACCAGAGAGAACAGACCGTTTCATGTACCCGCCTGCTTCTTCCAACACTCTACCGTTCACAGAATACAAAGTCTTTATAATATCAATTTTCTTGATCTTGACGTTTTTCATAGTCCACAATCACTGTTTTTATCCGAGCTTTGCACTGTTTTGACATAGTATGGCACAGTGTACAAAGTCTTCCCTTCTCCGTCTTTCCGCATAGTTGTATATGTGCAATCTAATTTTTTATTCCCCTTCAATATTTCTCATATTGTCTTATTTTACTCCTCCCCTTTAGTGTTCATTTCTCTTTGTCTACGTGTTTTTGCTCTTTTTATTTCTGAAGACTGTCTGTATTGTATTGTTTATTTTTATTGATTTTATTTTTGCGTGCGCCTGCACAAAGACCTCACGGTTGTTCCTGGGCACGTTAAATAAATGATTGATTGATTGATTGATTGATTGATTGATTATTATTATTATTATTATTATTATTATTATTATTATTATTATTATTATTATTATTATTATTATTATTATTATTATTATTATTATTATTATTATTATTATTATTATCATGCTCAGCTTAAGGTCATTCAGGTTCCCTTGTTTCGCGGCAAGAAATTCCACATATTACGATGTCCGGAACATGCTGGTCATGTAACATAGCTTCGTCGCGACGCACATGATCCATCCATAGCCGCCGCTGTGACTCAGTGGTTAAGGTGGTCGATTGCTGACCCGAAAGACGCGGGTTCGATCCCGGCCACGGCGGTCACGTTTCGATGGAGGCCCGTGTGCTGTGCGATGATCAGAGCGCGTTAAAAAAAAACCAGATAGCCCCAATTATCCTCCACTACAGCGTCTCTCATTGCCCGAGTTGCTGCTGGGACCTTGAGCGAAGGAAGACTTTAAGCCTTGGGTGCTGGTTTCAAACCCACTCGAAGGTGGAGCGAAGGATCATCGACTGCAATCTTTCATTTTCATTTTTCTTCCTTTTTTCAGAAGTGGATCGTATACTTGACTCGTCGTAGTGATTGTATACACATATTCTACCTCAAGCATAGGCGTGCGAAGGGTTCTCCATTAGGGGCGGGGACATCTCTACAGACCCCCCCCCCCCCCCTACGTCTCGTTGGACGAGTCCGAAAGAAAACAAGCTCCGCAATGGATGCAAAAATGAAAATAAGGCGATGACGTACTTCTAACAAAGGCCTGCCATTGGTGCCCCGCTTTCCGGCGGTAAAGATGGGAACTATATAAACGGTTCTTTGAATGCAACGTCAGGTGTCTTTGGTCGTCATTATCGTCCAAACACATGCGTAGCCGTAACGAATAAAAAATAACGTGAAAGGTGCTACTAAAGGCATGGGGCAAAATTGGCGCCCCCTTTATATGACCAGGGGGGGGGGGGCGACCCCCATTCCTCGTGCGCACGCCTATAACCTCAAGTTTACCTTGGCTGGTCACGTTTCGGGCGATTGATTTCGCAGACGTGGTGGCAGGTCTTGGCGCGTTATTGAGGCGTCAGAGACTGGTACAGTTCAATTCGCACACACACAAAAAGTAATAGATGTGGTGTACGTATTGCGGAGGGCAACTGCGATATTGAAACCGCGGTTGGAAATATTCCACCGACTGGTCCCAGTGCGAGCGAATGACAGATGCAATAAGCCCGTCTGAAGACAGTGCACGTTTCGAGTGGACGGGTAGGTGGCCTTCCTCGCGCGGCGGGCATGAAATGGCGCGTTCTTGTAGGCGACCTTGGCGTATATGCATCCCCGGAGGATGAAGGCGATCGCTGGCAGTGACGAGACCTTCCCGCAGATTCAATTAAGTGGGCGCGTCGCCCGCGGCAGCCTCAGGCATGGCTGGTCACGCTGTGGCTACCAGCGTGCATGCTGTGCTTTGTCCCTGCATGCATATGCATCCGAGGTTCGACACCGTTAGCCTTAAAAACAAGTGTAGTTGCCCTCCAACAAGACTATTTGAATAATTAATTACTGGCGTCAAACCTAAAGCTAAGTTAATGGCGTCGATGAACACTGAGGATGGCGGCGGTGGTGGCGATGATGTTGCATGAATTAGTCTGCCATACGTGGCCGGCAATTACTCGCCGTGCATTGGTGCAGCCTGCGGGGTTAGGGTGGGGGTTTCTAAGCCCCCTCCTTGCTGAAATTCTTTAATTTTGCATGAAGAGACGAAAAATTTTTGAACATCGAGTGGCTCACGGGAACATGGCTGGAGCCGGCGTTTCGACAAGCGGACTTGTCTTCTTCAAGCAGTCGCAGCCTTGATGAGGACAAGTCCACTTGTCAAAACGTCGGCTCAAGCGACACCACGAATTTTTCATCTTTTCCATCTTCCCCTGAACTTCTGCCTCTTTTGGAATTCAATTTCGCATGAGTACATGTACGCGCACGTATGAACGTATATAAGGGTGGTTTCCGTCTGTGTGTGTGTGTGTGTGTGTGTGTGTGTGTGTGTGTGTGTGTGTGTGTGTGTGTGTGTGTGTGTGTGTGTGTGTGTGTGTGTGTGTCTACATTAAATGCAGCCCTTTACAATACATATGTGTGTGTTCAATTATTTCCTTACAGAGCAGGTCGTTGCGATCGGTACATCCGTTTGGTTGTGCTGTATACACGATTGTGTACGTCGATGTTGAATTTGTAGACGCACAGCGCGGATTTACTCGAAGGGCGCCACCGCGAGAGATGGAGCACTACCGCTATCGCGCATAAGCGTCTACGCATTTTTGCATATTCTGTTCGAAAGCGTAATTACAAACACTCATATCGGCGCCGATCGTCTCTATGACGACGGGGTGCGGTCTGACGTATACGCTGGCGTACTTGTTTGGAGGACGGCGACTTCAACGGTGACCTCGCAGTCGACGACCTACAACGAGTCCTCTCCCCCTCCCTTCTCATAGAGGCGACCAAGTTCAACGGCCGCCGTCCCATTTTCGGCCGTTCCACTAGCGGCCCGCTTTACGCGTGTGCATTTGGACAAACTTAAATGGACACAGAAATGAAACGATAAATGAGTTTAGAGTGATAAATTATACTCCGAAAACTCTAGTGTCGTTAATTTCGCCACCATATGTTTATTAATAGATGAGAAAGTCGATGTCAGAAGTCTCACTTTTAAATTTCCCGCCGAAATCTCCGATCGTGACGTCACGGATTTCGAGGTTTATTTTTTCGTATTTTGGCCACATTGGCCCAACAAAATTTCCTGAAATTCGGTATGTTGCCTCTGGCTTCCTCAGAATAGAATACACTTTATTTTTACCGATTAGGAACTGAATATGCCATAGTAAATGCCGTCAAAATCTGTGACGCCACGGCTACTGGTGCGGGAGCTTCAAGGTGCCGACGCCACCCGCATTTTCTTTTTGCTCGTTTTCTCGCTTAGCAAGCGTCTTCTAGCAGCAGGCGCGGTGTTTTTCCGGTATCGTGAAAGTAATTTACTAAAGCGAGAAAAATTGTTTTTCTCTTTAAAAGAGGCAAAACAAACGTAGGGTTGCTGCTGTTTTCACCCTTCGTGGTAGCTTCCTGGCCATGGCGGCTGCATTTCGACGGGCGTAGAGGGAGGGAAGGGGGAGGGGTCAAAATTAGGCAGGTGTTACAGCCCTGTAACGCAAGAAGGCGAAAGTCACATATGTATTGCATTAAGTCGACCCTTTGAACGCCTCAAGGGATAACTTTAAATGCGAAGCATTTCTTTGCCGACGAAAGACGCTTTGACCGTTTCTATCTATTGCCGTCTGGGCGCTCTCGTGGTCGTCTCCTTAAAAGGTTGGTTGACACATACAAAATTTGCGTGGGAGGACATAGGTGAACACGATTAACAGGTCATTACACGAATAGCATGAGATACTTGTCGCGTACGTCATGAAACCCTTTCCCTCAGTCACGTTGCCACATACCGCAGCACACTATACGGCTCATGGGTATAAGCCACAGGTGCATGGTTCACAGTTTATATCAACCCAGGAACGGCGATAACAGACTTTGGAAATCTTAACGCGGTAGCGTTAAGGAGCTTCTGTCGCAGAAAATCCGGTGCCGGCGTCGGCAGCGTTGTTGAGGAAAAAATCAGAGGTACGGAAAGAGTGAAAATCACGGTTAGAGCCGAAATCGAACCCAAGCATTCTGCGTGGCAGTCAAGTACAGAGCTACGCTGGTGCTTGAAACTGATTTTGGAAGAAAGAAAAAAAACCTTGTACACTAGTCATGTCGGGGCAACGTCAATCGTGGTTGCAATGTTGGCTATCCGCTTTCATAAAAATGTAATAAACATTACATATGAACTCCTATGACTCGCCAAGCATCTCAACCCGGAGGAATACAGCGAAAGCCGCGCTTATGATATGCACATCATCGCACCGTAGCGTGCAGTTCATTTTGGTGAAGCTGACATCTGTACTCTAACGTGAATGTCGACGTTACCTCGGACGATAGAATACCCTTTGGGCGCCAGTGTAGTCGACCTGCCTGGTAAGCCCACGATAAACTACTCAAAGGGCACAAAGACGTCGGTCAAACTCGCAACGCCTGGCTCAAAGCAATAAAGAAAAATGCGGTATAGGCCGCTAATCGCCTACTGCTTGACATATCGACTCCCACAATGTGGGATATCTGCCGGAATTTTCTTCCTTTGTATGTCTTTTTCAAAAGTCTGCAGACTTCAGCGAAGTAGCCACCTGTAAGGCAATATACGCTCGCCTTTTTTAAGGTTAGTGTCTGATAAGGAACGTGGCTTTGAATTTGCGTAAAAAAACTCCGGGTCGTCAAAATTTAATTGCTTGTACACTTGCATATATCTGCTTTTTTTTTTCTGTTTTGGTTCCTTCTTGCAGGATGCATTCTTAGCAATCTCACATCGCTGCTCTCATTTAGCGCTATCTTTGATGCTTAAAAAAATTACTATAAAGAAAAAAGCAAGTTATCAAGCTAGCATAGCCCGTCACTTGTGCATGCTTCTCATATCTGCATGCTAAAGTATTGGGGAGCATGGTATTAAGGAAGAAAATTGGTCTGACTGTATTGAGTTCACACTGCGTTTCAATTCTTAGAATTGAAGAACACACAAGCGGCTAGGACTGGTACCCAACCTGCTATAACTCCTATAGCCCCTCACTACTATCCTGTCCCTACAATCAATCTGTTTTTCCAACTTATTTGTCTTAATTCAAAGCATATAGCAGTAACTATGTAATTATGGCGCAGTTTTTCCCATGTGAGAGAGCGGTGCTCCGCTATGGTATCCAACACTGAGCAGCGCCTTGCCAGATAGGGCACGCGATGGCTAGCGCAAAATCTCGATGGCCGCAATGCATAGAATCTCGGCCTCTCATCAGCATGTACAAAGTGAACTTGGCTAAATACAGCTACTGCTCGGATGTGTTATCTGCTAAGAGAACCGGTTTTTGTCGTAACACCACCATCGCTCCTCACTGCTTCTGCTCGTGTGCATTCTAAACTTTCGTGCATGCGACCGGCAGGAAACTTCAGACCATGCAAGTCCAGGGTGTCGGAACGAAGTTTTGTTTCGTTTTGGTTTTAGTTTCGTTCCACTGAAAGCAGTTCCGTTCTTTTTCTGTTCCGAAACGAAAAAAAAAAAAAATAGCGCGGCTTGCACTATATATAGTGCAAGCCGCGCTAATTTTTTTTTTTTTTTTTTTTTTGCGCGACCTATAAGTCGCGCAAGATGGGTCACAGCAGAGCTGCTGGGCTCGTTTCAGCTTCTCTTGTAAACAATCTGTACAGAATGCTTGGGTGGTCTTCGAGCCCGGGCCGGTTAATGATAATGATTATTTGTCTACGACACATGACAAACCTCGACCTATAACAGCTTTGCTGTAAAAAGAAATGTTCCGTAAGGGTTAGTGCCTATCGCCAGGCTTAACCGTTCGGCTCCTCAGGACCTTAATAAAGTTCTTTGACTGACAAACCTCGACCTATAACAGCTTTGCTGTAAAAAGAAAGGTTCCGTAAGGGTTAGTGCCTATCGCCAGGCTTAACCGTTCGGCTCCTCAGGACCTTAATAACGTTCTTTGACCGACCGACCGACCGTAACGGTTCGTAATGGTTTTAATTTGCATACAAAAAATTTGAAATTAATGTGACGCTAAAATATATAAAATATGGTGTTCATTTTTTTCTCTAAAGTGAATTACGAGTTTTCTGAGCAGGCTGAATGTCTTGCGTCAAAGAAGTGAGCTTGATTTTAGAAGCAGCGCGCGATCGAGTGACATGTGCGAACACTATTCTGATAAAACAAACTTCAGCGCCAAGAATGCCCTCTCCACGCTGACCTGTGTGGCTGGCACACCAAGGACCACTTGCGTTAATGTATACAGCTCCGGTTGCATACTCTTTTCGTTGTTCCCAAAATTTCAACACATCTTTAATTTAGAATCCCTGTCTAAGATATGCATTAATGCTCACGTTGCATGACCTTGGATGTTCCGTATTGCCATATTTGCCCTTGCACCGAACACTTACAAAAGACATTTCGGTTTCAATCTGAAACGAAATAATAGATAACATTTCGGTTACGTTTTTGTTCCGGTCAAAAATATCAGTTTTTTTTTTTTTTTCGTTCAGTTCCGACACACTGCATGCAACTTCGTTTAGTGCAAGTGGCTAGTGACCATCGAGTGCCAAGCTCTTGTCAGTGCGAAAGAGCACACTGGCATAGGTATCAGATGTTTCCCGTTGATCTTGGCCTACTCGTTTCAGTTGCTTTGGAAATGGACAGCTTTGGCACTGGCTTATCGGACGCAGATGTTGATTCTTTTTGTTGTTGTTCGGTTGGTATATCTTGCGAAATGCGTGTTGGAAGCTGAGCTATTCTGCAGATCATTTTTCCAAAAGTCTGCAACACATATGCATCTCTTCGGAATCTGTACGCGGTCCAGTACTTTCTGCCAGATTTGATGGCCTTATGGTCCTGCCTGTGATTCGTTGGCTTATTTTTGCCTCAGATATCTGTAATATAAAGGCTTAGCATCGGGCCGCCCAAGCGGCTTGCGTACGCAAGCTCTCGCATTCCTTCGTATTCCCCTCGGGTGCAGCTAGCGAACAGAAGAAATCGGGCAGAGCACAAAAGAACGCGAGGGCGCGGGGACCCAACAGCTAGGGTTCCCCGGCACTAAAGCTCTCTAATGTGTGGCAGATCACCTTTGCATAAAAAAGAATGCAAGATGGACTAAGTCTCATGAAAGGAAAAAAAGAACTACCAGCCGTACGTGACCCGAATCTACAAAGGCAACCTATAGGGATTTCTCAGAAAGATTGATTGACAAAAAATTCGTCCTTCGCTGCGGTCTGCTCTACTCCTGGTTAGCTCGGGCGGTAGAGCGAACGCCCAAGATTGTGGTTCCATGCTCGGTGCCATTTTCAGTATATTCGAGCTTTTATGGCTTTTGATCATATTTTCATGAATAAACGATGGTCATTTCTCTTTGCGGATAACGGACACGTACCACGGGTCGTGTAGCTTGGCGGCGAGCTGTTCGCTGTGAGAGAGGAAGGCGGTGTCGGACTTGACCTTATAGATACGATGTGTACTCGCGCTCCCACAAGCGTATTGACGACCTATCTGTGAAGACTGATAGAAACTGGGTAGTAATCTACCAATACGGCTCTACCAAGAGCGGTCAACTAAGATGAGGTGCGTCCATGTACTGCGTGTGGGTATCAGGGGCGTAGGCAGAAATTTTTTTCGGGAGGGGGGTGGGGGCGCCTCCTTGATATGAAGTTGGGGCCGGGCCCACCCCCTGGCTAGGCCATGGTGGGTATAGCATAATCGCCAGTCACGAGAAGGAACATGGGATACTCTCGCCCCTCCCCACGGGCTGCCAACCTTAATTAACTTGCATTTTGTTTCGTACTTGCATAACATACTGCTGGAGTAAACCATGTGTAATCAATGACCTTCCATAAGGAATGAAGTCAATAGACAATGTGCACAGCTAGTTCGGCTTCCGCGCACATGTCCTATTCCGCGCACATCCTTGAATGTAGTGCCCTGGTTTGAAGGGCGTTCTAGCGATGTTTGCGCGCCGAATACGAAATGGAACGCTTTCTGTGTCACATGATCTTGATACACGCTGATTTTATAGTTATTCATATAGTAACAAACTTAAGTGATTGTCGAGTCGTACGCTGCAGGGCAACAAAACGTCGCGCACGTTTGCAGGTTGTGGCAATGACGATGTGGTTGTGTACGCGTTAAAGGAATAGGAGGAGAATGGGTGAGGGCATTCCATGCTACCGCTTTCGCTGGCCGGTCAACCTTTTGTAAATTGTAGACAAGGTTTGGACAGTCAGGCTGAGGCAGTATCTTATAGAAAACTGGCTCGACGGGGACGACCGCCGAAGTGACGTGTTGCAGCCAGAAAGGTCACGTGCTCTTTCAGGAAAATGTGGCCTGTGATTATTGCGCTTCCCGAATTTAACGCGCAGATGCGGGTTAAATAGCATGATCAAATGAACCAAGTGAAAATGAGCCATGGCCATTCTTCGGCAGTTCCGGCGTCCTGAGGGCAAGTGATACCTTCTTATCCGGTGAGCCATCTTTCAAGTACGAATATGAAAAATCCTTGATATGGTATGCTGATTACTATATTGGCGTCAGCTCATCGCCGTAATCGTTGATCCGTTCGCGTCAGCGGTGACGGTGGTATAATACAGCGATAGCGAACTCGCGCGCCTACCGACTTGCCTCCTCCCCTGACCGACATTGACCACGATTAGCCCGATTCCGTTCGGTAAGCCGCGGGCGCTTCCGCCTTCGCGTAGAGGTCGGCGAAACCACCGGAAGCTCCGTCCGGCCTCCCGCAAAGCGGCAAATCTCGGTTTCATCGCCCGCGAGCATTCCGTGCTTTAGAGCTGATGCAAAGAGACCATCTCGGGCTTCGCGCTTATCGACGGCAAAACCGGAAAGCCCTCTCAGAGGTCGGCCCCTACGCGGCCGGCCGTCCCGAAGCGCGTCGTCGTCGTCGTCACGGTGGCTCACTTGACGCAACCTCTGACGTCACAACCGCGGCGCGGCGCTCCGGTCGAGACGTTGAAAAACCGGCCATCGCCCGCTACCAGGTCGTCAGAGAAGCGAGCGCGCCAATCTCGAAAACAAGCCATGTGCGAACACAAGGGGGATCACCAGTGCGTTGCCATTTCGGCCGAGACCGTCAAGTCGGTCTGGAAAAGGGCGCTCGACTTGTTTTCGACTCGCGGAGACAAAGCTGCCGATGAACAACTGCGCTCGTACGATGAGGCGCCGGAGTTCCTCCGCCAGAATCCGTTCATCCTGAAGGGCTACCGCTGCAACTTGGCGCTTCGCCGGTGCGCCCGCTCCGCCTTCGAGTGGAACAACGAGACGCTCAACATTTGGACGCACCTGTCGGGTTTCTTCATCATGCTGGCTCTGTTCGTGCACGACCTCGTCTATCGCCTGGACGAGGTGTCCCCTTCGGCGGTGGACCGGGCCTTCTGCGTCGCCATTTGCCTGGCGTACATGACTACCCTTCTGCTGTCCGTGGTGTACCACACGTTCAACTGCCACTCGGAGCAATGTTACCAGCGGCTACTCAAGTGGGACGTGCTCGGCGTGGCGCTCAGTCTGAGCATGACGTTCCTCTCCGGCGTCCACTTCGCCTTCAGCTGCAGGCCGTGGCTCGAGCTGGCCTACGGTAGCGTAGAGCTGCTCCTCGTCGCCATCGTGCTGGTGCTCAACTTCGCGCCCCGCTTCGCCGGCCGTGAGGACGTGGAACCCGCGCGGCTCTTGGTGCTCAGCTCTCTGGTGCTCTTCGGCCTGGCGCCCACCGCTCACTGGTTCGCCCTCAACGGCGGTCTCGAGGCTCCCATCGTCCGCCTGCTCCTTCCGCGCATCGCGGTGCTCTTCGGCCTCATTGGGATGGCGTTCGCCGTGTACCGCTTCCGGATCCCCGAGTGCCTCTGGCCCGGCCGCGTCGACTACGTCTTCTCGAGTCACCAGATCTGGCACGTCATCGTGTTCCTGTCTCTAGTGTGGTGGCACGAGACCGGATTCGTCTATTTCCACTTCATGAGCGGCGGACAGCAGTGCGCCGTGCCCGCGTGATGTTTCTCCGGTTGCGAAAACGTTCGCGGTCTCCGAGTCGTCGCGTCCTTGCGGACGGCACGGTGCAGGGCATACCGAGAAACTTTCTTCACCGCATGAATTTTTTCGGCTGTATGTCTCGTGAAACATAGGCGCGTACTCAACCAGAGCACGCGCTGGATGTTTGTGTGTATCGATAGCGAGTCAACTGATACGGCTGCCATTTGGACTTTTAGATGAGCGCTCACGACGGCGACGCGTATAGCATGCTCGCCTGCGCGTCTTCACGAGCGCACAACGTGTCGTGTACACTTTATTGTCACTTCCGTGCACACTTCACCAAAGTGCAGTGACTGAGTGGCAGTGCGAACGTGTAAGACTTCTTTCAGTCGCATGCCGTTCGTTTCTTTAGGCCATGGATCTCAACGTTGCCTGTGTACTTTGCGGGCGTAGTCAGTTCCTATGAATTTGTATAGATACAGCTGTGAGCCAAGCGCTGAAGTAGGTACTATACAACGTACCTAGAAAACGAGGACATGGACCAACTGATGCAAAGAAGTTGGTCCATTAGCAACGGCCGTCCCGGAAAGGTTCTGGTCATCAGTGACTTGGTAACATTTTTTTTTTACTTTGTTCGTTAATGATGCTGGCATCTTAGCGAACTTGTGGCGTGCTTTCCAATGCACCGCTGATAATGCATTAAGCGTTGCGTACTTTCGTCAAAAAGTATCGTATACGTTTCCGACACCGATTTAAACGCGTTGCATAAGTTGCAAAACCTCTGCGTAACTTTTCTGGGTGACTTGGTCCTGCGAAAATTTTTTCGCTTTGTACGATAGCAAAGAATGCAGTGCTGAGATCGTGTTCGTGTGGCACGAATGCGTTTAATCACTGATGACGGCATCGCCTGTCTTTTTGCTGTTGAAACAGGAAAGCATCTCTTGAAACAACATGCCTACATGTCCACAAGGAAAAAAGAAAAGTGTGATCTACGCAACGCACATAAGTTGGTGTGTGAGTTTGAATAAACTTCATCAGCACCGATATTCTGTGTTTGTCCACCCTTGTTTTCATCTAAGCGAAAAAACTTCCTTGAACGCCGCCGTCGCAGACTCCCGTCAAGCGCTGGCGGCGCTCGCTTGTACGACGCGCGGCTTTCCACATATACGTTTTCCTGCAGTGTGGGAATTTACGGTGACGCTTGGGCAAGCCTTGGCCGACGCTGACGCTATGCAACAGCGCGCGGATCAAGGCCGTTCACTTGCATGCGAAGGCTACCAAGGGCGCCTGCGTAATACTCGCTAACAAGGCTGCAGCCTTCGCCTGCTCTTATCTTTCCGGGATGCATTTATGTTCCAATAAACGCTCATATCAACTTCGTAAGTCTCCGCCTAAAACGCCTAGTGCGTGCTGTTTCCAACACGCCTCAATCATCCGCAGTCAGAAAGCTAGACCAACACTCGGGCTATGCAGCACGATGACGACGTATCAACCGTGCGCATAGTTGATAGATAGCGGGATTAGTGGGTAATCACGCATACATACATCCTTCCTCTCATACCCTGTATGCGTATGCGTGCTGTTGTATGCGTTTGCCGCATGCAGCAGTACACTCATACATGCCCCCCCCCCCTCACTAGCACATGCATACAAGCAGAATACCGCGTACTAGCAGTGGTCCCGTGGTAGTGGCGTCCGCGACCAATGCGGCAGGTACTAGGTTCGATTCCCACTGCCGCCGGGCACCCACCAGTTTTTTTTTTCAATGGGGAGACAAGTATCGCGAACTGGCGCTCGGCATTGTGGGTACTCATTTCTCAAGAAGATGGCCTCTCCTTTAGTCATCTTCTTTCGCTTCCCTTTGCCCTCCAACCAGTGACGCTGAGCCGTGCTCCCTTATGGGCTGCAGAAATAAGCGCCTCTATTATCATCAAACCGCTACTACATGTAAACTATCTTTATGTCCTGATTGACAATGCAACATTGTGAAGCAAACGCGAAGTGCCGCCCAGGCGCGTGAAGAAAGCGCTCCGTGTAGCTCACGAACGGTGCGACGTTCGCGAATACGCGTGTCATTACACTAGAAGGAAAAATTCCACGCTCTGAATGCAGCGTTTCACACGCTTTGCCTGAGCGAAGTAGGGCGCATCCAGCAACGACCCGTGGCCTGCGATGCCAAGCGCTCGAAACTAAAACATGCGTGGCGCGGAGTTTAAAGGACCACTAAAGTGAAACACCAAATTATGTTTAGACTGATAACTTATTCTTGGACAAATACAAAACCGTTAACTTCCCATCACCTAAGCGAACACAGACACTGCACAGTATACGAAAAAAATACACAACGTTGAGCGCAACGTCGTGTGTCCTGTATATTTTTTCCTACTGTGCAGGGTCTGTGTTCACTTAGCGCACCTTTAAAGATGAATGAACACCAACTAGCCCACCTCGTAGCTCTACTAAATCATAGGCTCGTTATTATGAGATAAAGTGGTCGAGTTTCTATTTTCTTTAATTTCAAGTCGAACCAGCACCTGGATGTCAGTGTGTGGTCGCGGATTCCAGAATTTGTTATAACTATAATTTGCTGTAGCTTTATTTTAGCTGTGTTTACCTTATAAAATTTCCTCAAGTTTACTATGTTAAGTCTATGGCTCCATTAGATCACAATGGAATTCACTTTTACCATAAAGAACTATCTATTATAGGCAGGGGCGTAGGCAGAAATTTTTTTCAGGGGTGGGGGGCATCACCTTGATCTTAAGTGGGGGCCGGGAAGGCAGATGTGGTCGAATGTCATTTTGTGCTATGTGTGGCATAGCAAAAAAAAAAAAAAATTTCGTGTTGGAGCGGGGGGGGGGGGAGTCTTCGCCTTGCCAAGCCGCACCGTTTAATAATGAGCCAACTGCAGCCTGCCAACATGCGTTACGCACGTTGCAGTTTGTCAACTTAAACCGGTCGGTGCTCAAGGTGTATCCGCTTATTAGAATTATTACTTGGCAGTGTCGAGCAACAAGCACGACGTGAAAGGACTTAGCGTAAAGACAGAAATCTTGCAAATGGTTCTGTAGCGTCACAATATATGACGTCGTTAAAAAAGTAACTAGTCAGTTTCGTATAGCTCGATCATGTTCACGGATAACTTTCTTGTAGTGCCGAAATTATGATCTACTGTACGATCTATTATAATATTTGTATCACTCAAACATGTCTGTTGCCTTGTGTTAACTACTCCAGTAGTCATTTCATGTACCAGCCAATATGTAGAGTTATACAGTTCATCTTGGAATTGGAACAAAAAGAAAACTTTCTGACGTCTCGACATATATACACTTGCATTGCCAACCCACAGTCGCTGTGAATCGCACAACTGATTTCGAGAATTTATTCGTTAACGAACAAGAAACTCACAGACTGGTCCCTTATGCATTCGCTTGAGACGACTGGAAGGCGAAAGCCATCTTCTTTTTCTTCTCAGCCGATGCATTGATCCTCTCCCGCCTCCGAAAGCTTTTTGCACCTAACGTGGTTTTGCACAGCCTCCGGGATCGGAGGCATTGCAAGCTATCTGCACCTCACGTGTCTTCGGGATCGTTCCACCACGACCGAGCGACGATGTACCATAAGACGTCACGTTATGTAACGTCACAGTGACGTCGCGTTGACGTCATGATCGAATCATCATGACGTCTCAAATTTGGTGATCTGTGACGTCATGATTCCGTCATAGGGTGACGCCATTACGTGATGATTTTTTGCATCACTCGTGTTGACGCCGACGTCGGTCACTTTCTGTGTTTCATGAGGCACCTAAGGCTTTCGCCTTAAAAAACTTACAAAGTTCCTTATGCATCCGCCTCAGTCGACTCAAAGGCGAAAGCCATCTTCTTCTTTTTCTTCTAAGTCGATTTATTGAACCTCCCGTGCCCCCTCCGGAGACTTTCTACAACTAACGTGGTTTTGAAATGCCTCTCGGAGGCATTGTAAGCTTTCTGTACCTCACCTTGTTTTGCACTGCCTCCGGGATCGGCCCACCTTTGACCAAACAATGATGTCATGTCATGACGTCACCAAGTGACGCCACGTTATGTGACGTCACAAAATTTGGTGATTTGTGACGTCACAGTGACGTCATCACGAGATGACTTCTTGCATCACTCGTGTTGACGCCGCCGACGGGAGACGTCAGTCAATTTTCGCGTTTAATGAGGCATCTAAGGCTTTCGTCCGAATAATAATAACAAAAGGAACAAAGCACCAGACTCCCAGATGATGAAGATATTAAAAAGGGTCATCGCCCGAATGTTTTGAGAAAGGAGGCCAGCGTTACCCACAGAGCGACACTTTCACTGACTCGCTTGCGCGGCCTGAAGACCTCAAATTTCGGCGAGAGCAAAAGCCCAAGTCAACTGCTAACAAAAGGTTATGCGCTGACACGCTTCATTACGCGGCGGCAGATAGCGTGTAGGAAAAGGAAATCTTGCGCAATAAAAAAACGAAAACGATGTCCGGAAATACGCCGGACACCGAAGTGCTTCCGGAACGTTCAGACAAGCTTACCTCAAATTTGAACAAAAGTAGTAAATACTGCGAAGTTGTAGTAAACGCATAATGCACTACCGAGGTTAATAGCGATCGCGATAACGCAGCCGAAAAAAAAAAAAGAAAGAATAAAAGAAGGGGCAGCACGGGTAGTGCGGGGTAAGAAAAGTTTGGACGAAATAGCGAGCGTTTTCTTTTAACTAGGTTTTTTGAAGATATGTGGCGATTAAATAGAGTTGAAGCGCGATATCTCTACAGGGAAACAACAAAAGTAGGATGGAACAACCGACATGATAGCAATGTCCGAAGACACACGGAACCACGTGTATACATGCCTACGTGCCAAGATAGGCGAATTTCTACATCGTTGCGGTTATAACTGGCCGGCTGTCATACCTACTTCCGAATATTAAAAAAAAGGGCCTTCACTCTTTCACGGATTAGGTCATCAATGACCGTGATACGAATGAGCGTGTTCGCGAAATATAATGCATGTCCACGTACACGTCATAAATTTAATAAATGGAACGTTTAGGTGTGCCGCAGGGGCATAGGCAGAAATTTGTTTCGGGGAAGGGGGTACGTGCTCGGTGTGCAACGCCCTGGCTACGCAACTGTTGTGCCAAACTCTGTTCACCAGTTGAACAGCAGCGCGACCATGTGGCGTAGCAAGGGGGCGGTATTCAGGTTCAAACCACGCGCCCCTCCACCCTTCCCCCTCACAATTTTCACATGTATGGGTGTACATATTTGCAAACATACAAACACACGCACGAAGAAGCATAAAGGGGGATCGGACTCTCCTCTCTCGCCGCAATAAATTTTGAGCTACGCCCCTGAGTGTGACGCCTTACGTCACAGTCCTTATGCTGTCACGAGGTACTGATTAAAGGGACACTAAAGTGAAACAATGAATCAGTTTAGACTGATACATTATACTCCGTTGTCGCTAATTTCACCATAATAGGTTTAATAATAGAAGAAAAAATCAAGGCCAAATGTTCATTTTTAAATTTAGCGCCGAAATCCCCGCACGTGACGTCACGGATTGCAAAGCTTTTTGTTTTTTCGTTTTTGGCGACATTGGTTTCACGAAATTTCCTGAAACTCGGTATGTTAATTCTCTGGCCCCCTCAGAGGACAATGTACTTCATATTTAGTGGTGAGGAACTACGTAGGCCCTAGTAGACGCCGTCAAAATCTATGACGTCACGGCGACTGGTGCGGGAACTTCGAAGTGGCGTCGCCACCCGAGTTTTCTTTTTGCGCGTTTTCTCGCTTACCAAGCGTCTTCTAGCGGAGTGCTGTTTTCGGTATTGCGAAACTGTTATTTACTAATGCGCTTACTAAAAATCGTTTTTCTACTTAGTGTCCCTTTATAAAGGGGCCGACAACCAAGTGTTGTGCACTTTCTTGTCCTTGTCTTTTTTGGGCTTCTGTTATACAAGAATGGACAATTTTTACAGTACCTGTTTTCTTTAGCGCAATGGAATGCTTAGCGGTCAGGCTGTCTAATCACGGAATGGTAACGCGGGAAACGCCGTCAAACATTTATGAACAAATTTTTCGATTTGCGGCGATTATGGAGTCGTATACACCCAACTAATTTTGAGCGCTAATTGTAGTATTGTAGTGTGCATGAAGGCATCTGAATATATATATATATATATATATATATATATATATATATATATATATATATATATATATATATATATATATATAGTTGAAGGAGTGGTTGCCTTTGGTTGCCGTATAAGTATAAGTATGAGAGGTGGCACTTCAAGAAAACTTCATTTATTACGTCGACGTTTCGGTCAGAGCCTGACCTTTCTCAAGACTTGAGAAAGGTCAGGCTCTGACCGAAACGTCGACGTAATAAATGAAGTTTTCTTGAAGTGCCACCTCTCATACTTATACTTATACGGCAACCAAAGGCAACCACTCCTTCAACTATATATATATATATATATATATATATATATATATATATATATATATATATATATATATATATATATATATATATATGTATATATATATATATATATTCAGATGCCTTCATGCACACTACAATACTACAATTAGCGCTCAAAATTAGTTGGGTGTATACGACTCCATAATCGCCGCAAATCGAAAAATTTGTTCATAAATGTTTGACGGCTCTGACCGAAACGTCGACGTAATAAATGAAGTTTTCTTGAAGTGCCACCTCTCATACTTATATATATATATATATATATATATATATATACGTACACCAAATGTAATGACTCCATAATCCAGCTTCAAGGATCTGCCGCTAGGCTGCGCGACAAACCAGTTTATTGTGACTTTTAAACGCGATTTAACAATATAAATCCCACTCAGTTCGCGAAAAGGATGCTGGAATCTGTCACTGTAATTCACTGTCTTTTCATTTCCACCAGAATCTAATCGCACGTTCTGGCCAGTTGTCGGTCTCTTTAAGTTACTCTGACGTTCTCAGCCGCTTAAATTGCCCTTCCCCTCACCCGACCCACCCTCTACCAAGCTACGATAAGCCATGTGATGACGTCACGATGACGTAATTTTGGCACCGTTAGTAGTGTCAACGACGCGCGCCGGATTTTTAAGACTCATAGACATATACATATAGTATTTCGCAGTTAGAACTAATAGATGCATATATGCAAGATTAAACGGATTTTCCCGAACGTAAATTAACGAGTATTATATGAGGTAATCGGTGCGCTTTAATTTTTATTCAAACAATTTATTTTACCAACCAACAAACCAACGGCGTTGACCTTCTGCCGTAGCGTCCAGAAGAGGAGCGAAGCAACTATTTAAGAAAACTTTCTTTCTTTTTCTCTTTTTACTGCCTAATATTCATGGCGAGCGCGTGGTCGCATATGAAACTCCATGATTTGCCGGCACTGCATGCCATTGGAAGCAGGGGGGCGGCGTGACATGCATTATGTAAACAAGCCGCACCCCCAGGTGGATGTTCATCGCATCATATCTAAAGTATGCTATTCGTGCCAAACATTATTATTTTTCTTCTTCTGCTGTCTGATCTTCACGCCATTTCGACCATTTATCGCGGTCGTACGCAAAGGCTCCGCAATCGCTGACACACAAGGACAGAAAGTCGCTAAAGCTCTGCACTCGGTCGTATTCCTTCGACCACTTAATTTTTATTTAGAACGATGCAAAATGGTTTATTTGCGAGCTGAAAAACGCAAGTCAATATCTATATTGAAATTAATATGTTCAATGGAAGGTGCGTCGATCATCACTGATCATTCTACAGCGCCATGACTGCAATGCAAGCCTAAGTTCTTCTGTGCGCCGTTTAAAAATAAATGAATAACATTTTGCGACTGCACTACAACCTCAGCACTGTTCATATGGACTCCTTGAGCGCGCTTAAAGGGACACTAAAAGCTAATAACAATTTATGTCAGAGTGAAAGGTCAATGTGTGAGAACGTCTAAAACGTCAATAGTATCAACAGCAGTGCTCTGGTAATCGAGAAATTAAGGTAAACGTAGGACACTATGTGCGCCACGAGTGGGACATTTTGGAAGTGATCCCGATGACGTCAAAGAGTACCGAGTACAATTAACCATTACTAATCAAACTAGTTGCAATAAAAAAAGAACCTTCCGTACATCACAAGACGTTATAAAATGCTGCTTGTTCGTTTCTGTCGGATTCATGGAAAAAAGAACCTCTTGGCGCTACCACGGGGAACGGCGCGAGTGGTTCAAAAGTTCCGTTTTCGCCGAGCTGCCTGTCTCAGCGGTAGTTTCAGTATCGCGTACTGCTGCGTGTGCTTGGCTCTCGCTATTTTCGCCCTGTCGATACTCTACTTCTGCTGCTGCTGGCCAAGCTAAGCTCCGTTACAGTGAACTAGACAGTTTCGGAGTGGCCCGTGGCTGCGTCTTGGCAAGGTTGATGGCCGCTGTTGCGCAAGAAACCGTAGCTTCGGCGGCCAGGCAGTAAAGGCGGACAACGTTGGGCACGGCAACTGCTACGTCAGAAGGTCCATTCATGCAGGTGATTTGAAGTGCGCTAACACCTTGTGGACCGCTAAAACGCGATTTTCTTTCAAAATAAGGATTTCCTTGGCACGAAACAAGCACTACGACGTTTCTGCAACGATATTGCAACAATCAACGTCGACTTAATATTTGCCTTTAGTGTCCCTTTAAGTACGCAACGGCTAGCGGACGACGCTAGAACGCGAGGTCACCGACGCGCCACTAAAATAGCCTCCGCGACGGTCCGTCGGCGCGCGCAATCTCGGAGGCTACGCGCCGCTATGTAGGCTTCTGTCACTGTTCGCCAGGCGGCGAATCCATTCAATCTATGCACAGCTCAGTTTCGGTTTCGTGTCTCGTGCGTGTACTGTATTTACTTGTATGTAACGCGAGTTTTCTTTTTTTCAAGATTTTTGCTACCTAAAGTCGACCCTCGCGCTACAATCCAATTTTCTTCCTGGATGCAATGAAAAGTCACCCCTCGCGTTACAATCGGGATCGCATTACAAACGAGTAAATACGGTAAGTCGTCGTCATGTTGGAGTAATGTCACTTTTCGCGAAGGTGCAGGAAAGCATCAAGTTTTGGCACTCACTTGCTGTACGGTTTGGCGCGGAACGCTTTCCGCTTATCTACTGTGGCTAGGCTGAAATTTCGCAGCAAAATCAAATTTTATTATCTGAATATTGATACTTGCCTGATATTCGAGGTTTGCTTTAGCGTATGGTGCTTAGTCTGTGCCCCTCGCAGAAAGTAATGCCTAAAAACGTGTGACTTTCGGTATCATAGCTGGAGCAGCGCGACGTAACATAGCCTTTGAGATCTATTCCAAAGCGTTTAAGAGAAACATTGAGACAAAAGGTTCCTTTTTTGAGGAACCAGCAACGTTGGGAAGCAGGCAAGTAACACTAGTAAGTGTTACATCGAATGATGGAGTAATAAAATGCAATCTATGTGAAATTTACTAAGAACATAGACGTCGTTGTACACTGTTGTAGTAACCGTAGTTAGGGTGGCTAGAATGGGGAGGTGTGAAAAGCGGCCTCGGAAACCGGTCCCCAAAGTGCGCCGATGCCGCAAGGGTAGCTGTACGCAGGGGCGCGTGGCGTTGAGCAGACGATGTACACCGCAGCCTTGCTACCGTGCGACGAACATGGCTCGCGCTACTTTTTGCGTGCTACACTTTCCAACGCTAATCGTTTTTGCTTTTTGCTAAGCGAGTGCACTAATAAAGGGTTGACTTTATCTCCTACTTTCAAAAACAGCGTTCGTATGTATTATCATGTAGCAGGCTGCATACCGAGTAGCACAGAAAACACATTCGTACACGAAGCAAGTTTATTTTAACTGTGCAATGAAAAGTTTTCTACAGAACACAGGGCCTAACCCACTTGGCTTTCTTTTCTTCCTCCTTTTGGTTGACTCCTTTTAAAAAGACGTGCACCCGACTTACGCGATAAAAGCGTGCAACAGATCGCTTTAACGTAATGCTATACTCACTGCAGCTAACCTGTGACGTTTGCCCGATCTTTTGCCACATGTCTGCAACAGACTGCGAGTGGGCGAACTGTGCTAAAAAGTGGTCAGCTTGTCCTCAACCGACTAAATCATGTCGTACAGCGCGCCTGATGGATAAAGGAGTCCGCCATGGTCCTACTGCACGCGCCAGCAGGTTTAGGGTCCCATTGTCTTTGGTGATGAGGCAAGGTGCTTTGCAAGGTTCATTGATGCAAAGAATCTGCTTCCTTGTCACATAGCCCGCGATGTAATAGACAAGGCGGACATCACTTCTTCAGCTTCAGCTGTCGGTTTCGCACGAGCCCACTTCCAAAACAGCTCCTTTTTTCCCTCTTTTTTTTTTTCACGCCGGTGCTTGGAACAAGGATGCTTTTTCTGTGGACGACCTGTACCTGGGGCTGTGCGAACAGTCAATTTTGAACCGAATCGAATACTAATTGAGTATTATTCGAATAGTGTTCGAAAAAGGCAACAATTTTCAAAACAGTTCTGTATTTCAACAACCCAGGTGAAAATATTGCAACTGGAAACAACTGGCCCCAACTCGGACCAGTTCAACTGGTTTATGGTGGAATTCCCAACTGGGACCCACTGGCAACTGGTCCCAACTGGGAATTTGACCATAAACCACTTGACCCGGTCCCAGTTGGCACCCACTGAGAACTGGTCCCCACTGGGAATCCTGCCATAAACCACTTGATCTGGTCCCAGTTATTTCCAGTTGGCAGTGGGTCCCAGCGAAGGCCAGTGGCTCTTACTGAGATCTCAATAAGAGCCAGTTGCCCGTTGCAAATGGTGTCCCATTAGGAACTACTGTCTGAAGCTGGTCCCATTAAAAATAAACCTGATGTGGCTATTTAATTCCTGGGGCTCCAGTGCAAGATAAAAAAAAAAACAACCTTGGATACTCATCAAATGTTTATTTTACAAACATTACACAGCACTCAATTTTTTTTTTGTGTGTTTGGCAGCAATCCTGAATTTTTTCCGTGAAATTCACGTGCCCGTGACCAATGGGAGAGCGTTGCTGCAAAATAAGAGGTAACATATTTACATGCATGTCTCAGAATAGCCATATCAATTTATTATACACAGCAGACCAGCCTTCTAAAAATTCACACTACGAACACTATTCCAGAGATCATGCCGGATGTAATCCGATTTTTTTTAAGTCGCTTACCTCAGCGCCAAAAACATAAGAACTACGGGCAGTAAGGCGATCGAAAGCATCTTTGTTTCCACTCGAATGTATGTACCTACAGATGCAACAGGTTCGGGAATATCCATTTGCAGTGCAAAATACGGGCCCCTTTGCGCTTTCTTTAAAAGTCGCGGACGGAGCTACAAATTTGCACGAGTATACTTTATAGTTATTTAGCATGCCGTTAAAAATACTATTGCACGACACTCGTTTTTTGTGATGCTAAAACAAATGGCAGAAAATTAGCAAGCATTCCGCACAAACCTCTAAGCAAACTGCTCTGTAATATTACACAGCAGTGCCGAAAGAACTTGTTTACAATGCGGCGTTCCATCGTCTGAACACTCAAAACACTTTGCATTGCATTATATCAAGATGTTCTCTAGGATATTCAACAACTAGCACTCGAAGTATAAGTGATATATAGTTACCTCCAAACGGCTGCATCGCCGACAAGGCGCAGGCTTGCACAGCATTCCGCACACAATGGATCCACATATCCGTGTTGTCACAGGAAAAAACACTTGTCCGGCGTTCACCCATAAAGACTTCCAGAGATGAAACTGTCGGACACTAATTCGACAAAATCTAAATTACGCACGCCATGACTGCACGTTCCTTTTGAAAAACAGCACAACTAAGCACGCTTCCACGGAACACCACCACAGAACACTTCCACCACTCGGCAGCTAGCCCTCGTACACATGTGGTGTACGAAACTAGTATGGCTGTGTTTCTAAATTTTCTGCCTTAATTATAGAGCTTCTTTCTTCCAATAAATAGTGCGGAATTGGCATGAAATAATTCTTTTCAGTTTATTTTATGTGTAATCTTTATGTTTCATTACTTTACTGCTTCATTTGTTTGAGCGTATGAGATACGAAACTGATGTGACGGCTGTCGAGGCTGTTGGGGAGAGAGCAGAGAGAGTGTGGCGCGCGCGTGCGTTTGTGTCGGCAGCATGTCGGCGGCAGTCTCGCCTCCATGCTCGCAAGTGATAGCTCTCGGCTCTGCTCGATTTTTCTTTGTCGTACGTACGGAAGTAATCGCTGTGCTGCACACAAGCCAATCGAGCAGGCATGCTCTCAGTGAGACAACGGCAGTATTAACACCCCGACGTCAATCGGGCCCGCTTCGCCTGCGGGTATCCGCGATGGACGTAAAAAGATTGACAACAGCTGATGACAGCAGTACTGATGCTAAAGCAAGCGTACGTTTGAGTGCACTGTGTTGCGCATTTGCGCAACGGAATAATCGACGATAATACACGATTTTAAAAAATACATATCAGGTCAGGTAAGATTGTTTATATTATTGTAATGGGGTTAAAACAACGCGAAGAGGAGGATGGCGTCTAAACAAGAAAAGATAATTCATTCGCAAACCATGAGACGCTATTTTCTTATTCTCTCATCGTCCTATCATCTGTGTTCATAACGACCCCTTGCAATACTAGGCCAGTGATCAGGTACCCTTCTGTGAGTATGACACAAAAACTCTTGGATAAAACTCATTCGCTTAAGTCCAGCAATGCTACGTCGTATACATTCGAGTTCATTTTTTTTTCGTTCACTGTGAAGAATCGTACAACCAGAGTAACTGGTAGCACTTCGAGTTAGCGTACAATTGGGACCATTTGCTTCCAATATAACTGGATATAGTTTCCAACTGGGACCAGCTGCCTCCAGTTCAACTGGTCATGGTTCCCGTTGGTGGCCAGTTGAGTTGTAACTGGGACCAGCTGCTAACGGAACCAGTTGCAATTGGAATCAACTGGAACCAGTTGAGTTGTAACTGGGACCAGCTGCTAACTGGAACCAGTTGCAACTGGAATCAACTGGGACCAGTTGGTTTCCAACTGGGGCCAGTTGGCCTGCAACTGGGACCATTTGATCCCAGTTAACACCAGTTGAAACCAGTTGGATTCCCAGTTACACATTTTCACCTGGGAATATTTTATTTGAAACAAACAGTCACAAATATTAACAAAGGAACAATACGATTAACTTTAACCGGCAGAAAATGCCACAATTATGTAAACTGAGGTAAGCTCGTATAAGCAGTGACAGCCTACGCGATATTTTTAACTGTACGTTGATATGCAGCGGTTCCTTCAGAATTCAAGGCGGTACTTTGTAACCAACTTTTAAATAAAACTGAGACATAAAAATCAAACGATGATGAATCAACCTTAGGAACCTCATCATGCCATAGCAGATTGAGGACACTATCGCTCGACGACGCTAAAGTTTTAAATAGAAGCACCTTCATCTGTGATTAGTACGGTATCGATAGCCCCGTGAAAAATTCGGCTGCATGCATGTATCTTGGTAATCCAACAGTTAAAACAAGAAAAGTGCTGCCTCGATCTCGATGTTCCAATGTGTTGCAATTTTGGGGTTTTTCAGCCAGTTTAATTATTCAAAAAATATTCGGCATTTCGAATATGTGCTATTCGATTCGAGTACCGGATTGAATAGAACACCATTCGATTTGTTATTCGAGCTTTTCAAACTTTCACAGACCCTTTGTACCCAAAGTTTTCTTCTTCGCTTTATAGGGCATTATCCTCACAGCTCAAAAATCCATGATCCATGTACAATAAAAACCACGTGAAAGCTGAAAAAACGACGCCGCGCTGCCGAGCGCTAGGCTCCATTCGGGTAGGTAAAATGTACGTCAGCGGCGGCTGTCCCATGCAGCGCCCCTTGCACCAGCGCCCCTGGCGGCATCGGCGCGCAGAGGGGCCCCGTCTGGCAAGGGAAACACGCTGCGCTCAGCACACCTCCCCATTCTAGCCACCCTACCGTAGTATCCCATAGAATTTCACACTATGAAACTCTATGTAGTAACAGATCTCAAGGCACATGCTTTCATGCCTTGCAGTGGACCATGATGATGATGATGACGTCTGTGGTCGTATTCTTTTGCAGTTGGGATCCAAAGACACTATATCGCCATCAACGTTTCTAGAACTATAAACGTTGATCGCCATATCCCCCCCCCCGCCTCCCTTAGAAAAAAAGGGAGCGTAAGCTTCGGAATATATTCACAAAAAGAAAGAAAACAAGATGCATGCCATGGTGTTTTCGTCTATCGAGAGCAGCCAAGCCAGGCCAAGTCAAAGCGGCAAGGCGCGTGCCGCCGACAGCGTTGTGATTTGTGTTGAGACGAAGTTCGAAAGTTTTTGTTCTACTAGAGTTGACGTTCACTGTGTATCATCACATTTAGTTGTGCCTCCAAAAACCACACCGCACAAGAACAATGGATACCGCGAAGGCGGTCGACAGCGGCCATGCCTTTCCTTCAGTTGCCAGCGGCTTCATCCCGAGCATCGTCGTAAGTACAAAATGTGCACACATTTTATGCATGCCGTGGCGATTCTTCTTGGCATTCTTTTATTTGTTTTTCAGGCGTCTGTGTGCATCGAAGGTTGTGACACGGACATATCCATCATGGAGTTCACCGACAAACTGTTTATCGTGGTCTCCCAGTACAAGAAACTCGGCACCCTTGTAAGTATCCTGTCTGTCTTTTTGAAATGAAGTGCGCGCTGGTGGAAAACGCGTTGTCTCTAAGATAGGCGAGGGTGTCGCAGCAGCAGTAACACGAACATAAGAACGTCTTGCAATATGTTCTGTTTTAAAATCGGCTATGTGGCCAGCTGTCTGTGGTAGGGAAGTGTTGATCCGGCAATGCTTATCTACTGATACGGTAACACCACTGGTTACATTGGTAGAGTCCAGTCATGTGTCTGTTCACTCTGTATAGAAGCTGAAAAACGGGAGAGGCTTGAGGACACCAGACAGTCAAACAAGCGTTTGTTCATCAGCCATGACATTTACAACATGAGGAAAAAGAAAACACAAAGACTTTAAGCAGGAATTGACGATTTGGCTGCTTCAGCAGATCACTACGAGGAAAAGCGCAGACGACGAACGATGTAAAATTTTTTGTAAAAGTCAAACAGTTGCGAAAGACTGTAGAAAGTGAATGGGAGAACTGAACATTATTTAGCCAACATAAGAAACATTTCTGCAGCTGCCTTAATGTTGTCGACTTTTGTGCATGTTAGAAACTTAAGGTGAAGGCTGTATATTTCTAATATCTGGAGGCGTACCTCCACCAGATGTCACGTGGTCGTGACGTCGACGAAAACAGCAGTCAGCACGTCCGAGATGAAACCCTTTATTTGGCCGAACTTGTGGCCGGGAAACCGAAAGTCAAACTACAGCAATACGCTGATAGCGGCGAACAGTGCGACGACCGTCGACCAACTGACAAGCTGTCAAGCGCGTCGGCTTTTATACATGCCTTGTACGTGACGTCACAGACAGGTTCTCTGCGCTTGTTCACAAGCATGGCGGCTACCGTGACTTTTTTATCTCATTAGAGTGTCATTTCAATGGAGGACACCCAGTCGTTCGCTCCCCCCCCGCATTCTTTTGTGCTCTCCCCACTTTCTTCTGTTCGCCAGCTGCGTCAAGGGGGAACACAGAGGATTGGAGGGGCCACCGGAACTAATCTGATGTCACCGTTTCTTGCTACGCTCGTTTGAGCAAGAGTTCACCCTGGGTCTCAACCAGTTTGTTCTCAAAGATGGCGGCCACAGTGACGTCAATGCAAGCTATGTATACAGGCGCTATCGAACTTTCCAGGAATATCGCTGGTCGCGGCGTTATCTCTAGACAAAGCTGGAACATTCGCGTGCGGGGCGCAATCTTAACAAAACGATCTACTACAATCGCGAAGCTTCTCGAACACTGCTTCGCGGACAGCGTCGAGCGTTGATAACCGTCCCTGCCGGTCAAACCCGAATACATCACAACAAGACAAGAAGTGGGTGTGGCAATATATATATATATATATATATATATATATATATATATATATATATATATATATATATATAAATGTCTAGTGCAGTAAAGCTATCTATTTTTTTGGAAGCATTGTTGTGAAATATACTACTTAGGATGCCACCTTGCATCCTTGAAAACTTTGAGAGGGACTTGAAGGTCCTTGAATACCCTTGGAATTTTTGTCTTTGATACCTGTGCAAACCTTGTATTGCTTTTTTTGTGATATGGTTTTGATATCATCGATTAGCTACTTCTATTGCTATTTTTTCACGGGGACTGCTTCTCCAAACAGGGGTGTTGCAATGTTTTGAAAGTGTGTTTCGGACTTTGAAATCTGTGTTGTCTCTTAAAAGACGATTTATACCATTGAATAAATAAAACAAATGTTTCTTTTTATGGTTTATGTTTCAGGTGCTTGTAACAAAGGATGCTGCAAACTGCGACGATCCCCAGACGCTTGTGTACACTGCAAAGGTGCTGTTCGGAAAGGACGAGGTAGTGCCAATGCGTTTTAGTCCTTGCCAACTGCACTGTGGCATAGAATGTTTTATTATAGTGGTCTATAATGGTGAATCACTATTTATTGCTTTTGCACCTTCAATGTGAGAATTTGCGCCCGAGAAACACATATATTATAAACCCGACCCTCTCTTTACAATTCAGCAGGCTTCGGCTTAAAGGGGTCATGAACCACCCCTCGTGTTTGGTGAAAAAGACACATCCTGCTGAGAGCAGACACTTATGAACAGCTCAGCCAAATCTTGCAGGCGTGCACAGCAGGAGTTTAGAAGCACAGTGCAAATTTGCCGTTTTATTAGGTGCCCTCTGTTCATACAAAGGCCTATGCTCACTCTCTTTGTAGCTGCCGGCGCCTACTGTTTGACGTTGAACAGTAGGTAGCATGCTGTTGGCCAATAGCCGACATGAATCAAGAGCGGCATTTGGATTAGATGCGTTTCTTGCCACGGAGTGGTGCCCCAAGCCAATGCCACGCTCCATAGTCTGCTAACATTACATAGTAGCCACACTCACACGCACAGGAATCACGAGAGAGAGCGATCGCATTTCATTACGCACGCTCAAGGTCATGACATGCATGACGTAACTTCTTTCCCCTGTGCCATCCCTCCATGTGTACTCGTCGCACTCGTCGGGACGAGAGAAAGCGCTTTAAGCATGAGACAAATCCCTTTAACTCCACTTGTTCTTGATAGATTCGGGCAATTTTTTGTGGTAATCGATTCGTGAGGCGAAGTTTTCAATACTGAGCTCATTCAATAATTACTTCAAAAAGTGGTTCAGGACCTCTTTAAAGGAGCACTGACACAAGATCTTCAAGGCGATATAACTTGTGGAATAGATTTGTGTGAACACACATGCGTCATATACAAAATATCAATATTAAAATCAATTATAAACTGCGTGTCACGCAGTTTAAGAGCCCACTTCATGACATCGACACCAACTTGGTTTTAAATGTAAACAAGTAACGGCCACCTGCATCACAAGTCTTTGTTGGCTGTCACAACCCTTGCGAGCGCTCTCCTACACTCGGCGACAACTTATCTTGTCAGTGGAGCAAAGGCTACGGAGGCAGGACATCCGCACATTTGTGTTATTGCACAAGTAGTTCGGCAGCTTGCAGCCGATTTCAGTTTCAGCTTTGGTTTTGCTTGTTCGCAGCATTCTTCGACAATTCAGGCTGACGGCACCTTACCCCAGCATAGATGTTGCAGATAACTTTCTTGGTCCGTTTTTACAGCCGCTTTCTGTCACATTTCGAGTACATGTTTCTTGGAGAACGAAACGGTGAGTTTGTGGCCACACATGGTCCAGCCAGTGTCAGAGACGCCATGTTTACTGTTTAATTTTAAAATGAAGAAAGCTTTATTTATTCAATCTAGGTAACTCTGAAAATTGGAAAATAAAAATAAATACTCTTTCTTGGCACGTGCGCTGGCGAGCGTTTCAGTTCTGTAGCTTCCACAGTGCTGTCAAGGAAAGTCACGCGAGTATGGCAGGCCTTTTCAATGGAAAGAGGGGGCACCTGCTTTATGGACTTGTACGGGAGTACAAAGGCTGACGTCCTTGTCTCACTTGCCTCTGCAGTGCATTTTTGGGGGGTCATGCATATTTACAACCTCCCAGAGGGGATTATGGCAGCACCCAGATAGCCTTTGCTGAAAAGAGTTGTCAACATGGTGCTCATGTGAACGAGGTTTTGTGTCACACAAGCTCGTGTAGCCAGCCATGTTTGCAATAAAACCACTCTGGGTCCCGCCTCACTCGGCGTTCTTTGAAGCCGAAACTGCGACTTGGCGCAATAAAACAGTCTCCAAATCATTAACCATACTGTGCTCGAGTAAACGAGGTTTCCAGCTGTGATAAGTGGGTCATTAGGTACTCATTGCAACAGAAGAAACAAGATGTGAAATTTTTGTGTCGGTGCTCCTTTAAGTTGAAGCTTCATACGTTATAACAGGCCACAGGGTCATGACTTTTATGATGAAAAGAAACTTGTTGATAATTCAATGCTGTAATGACATTCTGAAGCATTGAGTAATGCCACTGGGTTGCCAGTCACCAGGGCTGGGCAAAGATACTTTGAAAGTGTATCGCGATACGATACAAGATACTGAGGCAAGAAGTATTGAAGATACAGATGCAAGATAGTGCCGCAAAAATTGTATCCGATACGATACTTGGCAATTGTATCTTAAGATACTTCGATACATTATCAAATTTATTATTATAGATCGGTATAATGTAGCAGCAAACGCCTATGCATGAAAATGTCTGCTTCAAAATTCCTAACTGTGAACTATTTTGTTTCACTTGAATAAAATGTCTGCTAGTATCTCAAAAGTTTTGCCCTTCTTGCTGAAAGTACATCAGTTTCCTTCCAAAACAACTTATTGGGGTTTGCTTTAGCTTCTTCACAGGACAACTCTTTGTACACTAAGCCGACAGCGGTACTTGCTTTACACAGCTTGCCAACCATCTAGCAGGTTGCCATATAATCACAATAACTTCAATAAGAAGCCTTCTCACGACGGCGCAAATACCGGTGTGGACTTCTACCTTGTCCGTAAAAGACAGCTTGCACAATACCGTATATCCGGACAGGTGTACAGCAGCAACAACGCTGGTAGCCACATTTTTTTTCTTTTTTTTTGGGGGGGGGGGGGGGGCTCATGGTGTACACTAGAAGTTTGAGCCATTTCGCTAGCGGCCAGGCCCGCACACATGGCCGTCTTCGTCTCATTAGCTTTTATTTTCTAAATAAGTATGTTCGTGGGCTGCACAGACATGACTGGTCTCAAGCATTCCTTTCGTCAGGAACATGTGATCACCATGTACTAAAACATAACCGTGGAACAAAAACTCTATATTTCAGAATCCGCGTCCAGATAACAGTCATTCTGTACATCGCTATCAATGTTTCTCGAATCCTGACTCCAAATGTCCTTCAGAAATGACCCATATATGAGATATGGGAAAGGCTTCCTTTCAAATGTCATTTTGTTCAAACTCTCTGCCGCCATCTTCATTGTCCCGGCCCTTGCAACTAAATTTCGCGACTGCGGCCCGCTGGCTATAAGCTCAGTTTGAGACCCCTGGTGTATACGTAGATGACTTAAAACTGTAATGAAATGTCATATTCTACTTATCTACTGGCGTAAAGGATTCTTTGTTGAGATACTCACTAACGTGCAATCTTTTTAGCAAATATTTTGCAACGAGAGAACATGTGCAACACAAACGTCTCACACGTATTGTACAGTTCCATAAAGCGTCGCAGGGCACCGCCGTTATTCGCGCTGTTGCCACTTATAGCTCCCATTACGTGGCGATTAGTAATGCGAAAAATATTTAAGAAAGCCTGAGACAAGAAAACAAATATAAGTAAAATAGAGAGGTGGTTGTGTATCAAACATTCACATTGAATGAGTACAGAAACACAATACAGACGGCGCCCTTAATAGCTATGAGCATGAAGTATTGTCATCTTAAATGTTGAGACAATAGAAAATTCAGTGCCTATGGAAAATTGCCTGAAACGGCTCGTTGGGACGCTCATGAGCAAAACAGAGCATTTAGAAAAACAAAGTTTCTCGAATCCCCTTCCTAACATCTTTAAGATGGCTCCTAATGATTTCCATTATTATAATGCAAACTCAATTTCGCTATTTTCCTAAGCGGTACACATAATTATATATTTGTTTTCAAAACCGCCTTGGCAGCGTGTAAATGTGTAAACAGTAGTGGAAATAAAGCAGACAGAAGAATAAAGCAGAGGTATTATTTTGGGAGCGCGTTACAAAGACATACTGCAGTGACCAGACCGGAAAAATAGTGCAGAGACTTAGCTAATGTAAGGGATGTAAAATGACAGCTAAGAAAGCACTTGTGCTAATAATTAAATTATGATTTCATAAATTCTCTGAATAAATGTAGCAAGAAGTTAAAAATACGGTACGCTAAGATATTTTCTGTTAGGTAAACGTTTGCTCTTTTAGATCTAGCATCAGTACCAGTGGTGCTAACGTTGTTAGATACTTATTTCCATATAAGTTAATTCATGGCATGCAAGTCAAACTTACATCCACGAGATCCTTCAAATCGCTGATATGTAAAATCCACGCGACGCAAAGGAACCCCATTCTTGCACGCCTCACATTTCGTTACGGAGCAAGACGCAAGAGTATCTTCAATAACGACACTGTAGACACATCAGAATTTCGCGACAGACGCGGCGCAGGACAGTGGCTAAGAGCAAGTGTCGCGGCATTGGCGCAACTAAAAAGAAAAGAAATCGAGCAAACAAAAAGTACGTGGGCTGGGCGTAGACATCCACGCGCTTTTCCTCATCTTCTGCCCTCACTGGGATACTCTGACGGAAAAATAAAATTGCGTCACTGCCCTAAGACTTATTCAGATGGCTTAGTGGTACCTGTACCAGCTTGAGAAGCGGAGCTTGGCCAGCGATTATTGTTTCGCACGGTTGTGCTGCGATAGAAGTATCGTGTATCTTAAGATACACGATACATTATCGAATGTATCGGAAATACAGATACAGATACTCGTCTTTCGAGAAGTATCGCGATACAGATACAAAATACCCATAGAGTATCTAAGATAGTATCTAAGATACATGTATCTTCGATGCTGCCCAGCACTGCCAGTCACCATAATGTCACCTGGTACGTGACCTGACACACGTGAGAGAGAGCGTTTAATAAGAAGCTTCTTTTGAAAAAGTTGAGCTATGTGAGGTTATGCAGAGGAAGGCGAGGAACGAGAAAGAGTACAATGGTTGTTGACAACAGCCTATACGCAAAGTTGTTGTATGGATTGGTATTAGAGCAGCAATTTCTTTGGTGGCAGAAACATGAATGGTGCTAGCACTTGGCTATTTTTGTCTTTTTTTCATTGCGTGCGTGTGCCAGTGTTGCCAACCATAGGGTAATTACCCTATTGTAGGGTATTTCTGGAATATTTTGGGCAGCGTGGGGTAGGGGTAGGGTGGTACACAATTTTCTTATCAGATATAGGGTAATTTTCACTTTTCTATGGTCGTCGATCAGTGAAAAATGTAGACGATCGAGGCGACATCTCCAAGGGTGACATTCCTGAATGGATCCGAAAACTAAATCTTTATTTGAATAAAATTGGAAATGTTTCCATTCACATGTCACCAGCATAGGGCAGAGATGAAAGATAATACGTCGGACATCCCTGTGCTAGCATTGTTGGTTTTTGCCATGAATGGTTTTTTCCCTCTTCGTCGTCTCCCATTCATTCGTTGCGTGGAGGGGCTTTTAAACTTTGCGACTGCCGTTCGAACGCCTTAGATGCCTCATCAAACGAAAAGTGATCGTTGGCATCAACGCGAGTGATGTGAAAAAATAATCATGTATTTCGTCACCTTATGACATTATCATGGCATCACAGATTCAAGAATTAGCGACATCATCGTGAAGTCACTGTGACATCGGATAATGTGACGTTAAATGATGACATGACACCATCGCTTGGTCATAGGTGGTCCGATCCCGGAGGCGCCTGAGGTGCAGAAAGCTTGCAATGCCTCCGATCCAGGAGGCAGTGCAAAAGCATGCTAGGTGCCGAAATATTTTGAGGCCGGCGGATCAATACAATCGACTGGGATGAAAAAGATAAAGAAGGTAGCTTTCAGCTTCCAGCCAGCTTAGGCGAATGCATGCGGGTCTTATCGATGGCAGTGTACGGATGGTTGCTCACTCTTTCGTTACCGTGTCTATTCAAATCGATCACTGGTGATCGATGCTCGATTTTGGCATGTTGAATTTGCTTCTCGTGCACCTAACACCTCTTAGTAGTTAGTTAGACCAGCCACTGAACATTCAGAATCAGTTTGAATTTGCCTGTTTAGTGATTTTTGACAGACCTTTGTGCGAACCAATCTGAGTGTGTTGTTGGGAAAATGCGCTTGGCTGACGAACTTGAGAGAAATGCGTGCCGCTTGTGATTATGCTTCAGTAACACCAAAGTTCTGCAATCAAAAGAACCCTTCCAAGTCAAATATCAAATTATGCTGCCAGCCTCGCAATCTGACAGTTTTGAGTGGTAATAATTGCCTGAAATTTATGCCAGCTCTTCACTAGAGAGCTGTTGTTTGGAGACGGGAAAGATTTATTCTACCAAAAATTATTTCGAAGGTCCGCCGCATCAGGGGCGTAGCCAGAAATTTTTTTCGGGGGGGGGGGGTGGGGTTCAACCATACTTTGTGCATGTTCGTGCGTGCGTTTGTATGTGCGCATGTATATATATACGCAAGCAAAACTGAAAAATTTCGGGGGGGGGGGGGGATTTGACCCCCCCCCCCCTACGGCTACGCCCCTGCGCCGCATGTATAAGTGTGGAAGGGGCCTTTTCAGCCAGTTTCCAGCAGCTTTGGTTTCGCTTCTATTGTTATATCAGACACAGGGCCGCTTCCAGTGTCGCTGGTCGTTCCCATGGCGTTGTCGTTACGCGCGCATGGGTGCGCACCTGCGCCGTGAGCAATGCACACCGCTCCAGACTATCTTGCAACCGCACTTGAATTGAATGACGACAAGCTTTGACTGCGAAGATGACAGCACCTCAGCTTCAAGCTCTGACGGTGACGATCCACCTGGGACATCCACAGCCATTCAGGGGTTGATTTTGTTTATGGCCTCAAGTGGTGTCCTTTGCCGTGCATGCATAGCTGCTGACCTTTCTGCACAATCGTAGAACTAGTACTCTGGTTATGTGCAAGGTCCACACGCCGCTCGGGCACAGTGTGCTGGCGCCGGCTGCAAAGCTCCTCTTCATGACAAGGCCACATGGAGCAAATGTCGGTCCCGCGCTACGGAGCGGAGCGAGACGTGTTAGGACTGCGCGCAATTTCATTCTTTTTTCTTTTTCGATGTGTCAGCTGTGTTTCAGCTGTGTTTGTCAGCTGGCAACAAAATATTACACACTTTCAAATTTTTATATATTCCACAATATTTTTGTTGCTCTACAACTGTTTTTTGGAAAGAGCATTTCATTGTGCATAGTTTGGTATGCTGCAATCCATGCTGGAGTACTTTTCAAACTGGCAAAAACTTTCTTCCCGAGACATGAAAAATGACCATTTTCTCGTGGTAACGAAAAAGTTAAGAGCATCCTGGCTGAATCTAGTTTGGCTGAATTAAGATTCTCTGTCTCTAAAAAAACCTTATAAATTAACAGCCCAACTTTCCGTGCCTTCCTGCAGGTTAACCTTAGTTTTCCTGCTATTTTTTTTTTTTGCTTTCTGCCTACTTTTCTGCCACCACTCCTCCAGTCGTCTTGTACTTATTTCTGTCGCCAACCTGTTTACCTTTTGAATGTCGTCTAAAAGCAAAGGCTTCATGTAGAGTAATGCCCAAACATACACCCGAATGGATGTCATCACATTTATTTAGAACATGCTCCATTGTTTCCTTAGCTTCCCCACGGAATGTACATTTTTCTTCTTCTTTACTGAATTTCACTTTATAACTATGCGTTTTAAGACAACCCGACCTTGCTTCAAACAGCAAATTGCTTCCCCTTGAATTATCCTAAAATGTATCCTTGCTTATTTCGTCGTTACCCTTTCAGTAGTTACTCAGAGCCGGTTTTCTTTCCATCACTGCTATCTAATAAATCTTTTCCGCTCCACCGACTTTTCACTTAACGCTTTTTGTTGCCATATCGCTTATGCTGCCAGCCGTATACTTGCTGATGAGTCTCCTAGTTCTTGTTCTCAAACGTGACTCAACACTCTTCCTCGACAAATATCGGAACGCTTTCTCTTCCCGTCTCTCATGTTCCTTAATGTCTCTTCGAAACAAATTTTTAAAGCGTTCTTACTGATTTAAGTGCCACCACCCGTCTGCATGTAGTACGGTGAAGTATAGTCTGTACCTCATTATTATAAAACAGTGTTATTTTTTAGGCGTACGGTTAAATGTAGGGTAATAAAAAATTGTGTAGTCTAAAGTAGGGTAATTTTGACTGTAATGTAGGGTATTTTTCAAAAATTGGTTCGCAACACTGGCATGTTCAAGGAGTGAACTGTATCAGATACTTTCTGTGGAAAATGTGAGAGCTGCAAAGAAAAAAAAATGTCATCGTTATAATGAAGCCACTATTGCCACAATAATGAGAAAAATTGTGCTGGAAACAGTCACCGAGTTGTGTTAGATACTCTGGAAGTAGACAAAACTTGCATCACACCTATCACATTGCACCCAAGGAGGCAAGCCATAGCTGTGCCCTCAGGGAATGAGAATTGAGTGAGGACTCCACCACAAGAGAGGTGTTTAATGTCTAATCACTTCTAGCTGTAGTTATACATAGCGCTTTTGGGGACCTTGTAAGTGCTCCAAAAACAAATAAGTCTGTGTCTGATCTTTACCGTGGGCAGTGTAAGCTTTCTTGCTTTTTTAGAGTGTCTACTGTGCAAGTCATTAGTGCTATTTTTCATTCTTTCAGGCGGAGGTAGAAGCGACAGCCAAAAACATAGCCAAGACAATCAAGACCTCAAAGACTGTTCTCCTAAGTCTTGCCTTGAAAAAGTTCTCGCCCACAATTGTGCGAAGCATCGTATCAGCTGTGGCCACCCAGCTCAGTGCCTTAAGTTCTCCAATGCACCAAAATCCATGTAATACCTGATAGTAGCTAATGCCTGTCTGTGAAGTTACTTTGTGTACATTACGAATGTGAGCAACTGTGAACAGCTCGCATGGTTACTGATACGAATGGAGAGTGTTGTGGAGAGTTTTACAGAGAATGCATATGACTGAAGAACAGACGAGTGAAGACTGTTCTGAACATTGCCACTTGATCTGCAGTGCGAAAAAGTTTCCACTACCTTTATGCACTACTGAACTTTCAAAATCTGTGATTTTTGCTACTTGTACTATTAACATACTTTGGACATTTACATTGCTATCTGAAATAAACGGTTGTGAGCCGAGAGGTATTGAAGGTCGCATACTTTCTTTGAGCAACCATGTGACATTCACCGACTGTTGCACTGCACCACATGAAGTGTTGTTGTGCATTCTCTGTGCCTGTACCTGGTATGGACATTGAAATGGGTAAGATTTGTGATGAAGCACTTGTATTAAGCTTACAAAGTACACTTGGAACAAATTTTAATCTAGTGACTCAGTCGTAGCCACTCTTTGCTAAGCACATTATACAATATTCGTAAACAATGTACAATGTGTATTGCTCGCTGAACCACGCACCTAAATATCAGCCTAAATATTTCTGAAAAAAAAAAATATACAGAAAATTGTCTATGATTGGGTCTACATACACCGTTCTCAAGCATCCACTTTTTGTCAGCTTTGCACCTTTGTCTTGACACAGCAAGAGTGCAGTGCATGGAGGCATATTGGTTTCATCTGTTGTTTCCACAACTGGCTTGCAGTTGTCTGCAAGTTTTTTGGCTTGGTTACGATTACGAGGCACAGTGTAGCGGGAGTTTTGACAAATGGGGGTTTGCCAAGTAGGTGCGTGTTCTTGCATTTTACTCAACAAAACGTGGCTTCTCTGACCTTCACAGTGGAACACCTTACCCACTAAGCATAGGTGTGTGCAGGGGGTGCCGATTCTGCCCCATACCTTTTTTCAGTTGGACCTTTCAAGTCATTCTTTATTGCGCATGGTTATGACTACGCATGGTTTTTGACGATAATGGCGACCAAGTGCCCCTGATGTTGCATTGTGCTGTTGTCGCTGCACAATTCATTGCTCTAAAGGAGGAACTTCGAAACAAAACTAATACTGCTCGTGATTTTTACTTTCAAGTTAAACTTCCGGGTTTGCTCAGAAATAATCCACGTAAATTTTGGAGGTCTGCCCTACCAATGAAATCTACCACTCATGCATTTAAAATAAATGACACAGTTACAGGTGATACTGCTCTCATTGCAAATGCATTTAATGATTACTTTAAATTTGTTTTTACACTTGATAACTCCGTTGTTCCTCCTTTTATAGGGCAAACTCGAAATGCCCTTGATGACACTGTTTCAAACCAGGGTGTGCTGAATCTCATTTTAGCCCCGCCACGGTGGTCTAGTGGTTATGGCGCTTGACTGCTGACCCGAAGGTCGCGGGGTCAAATCCCGGACGGGGAGGCTGCATTTTCGATGGAGGTGAAAATGTTTGAGGCCTGTGTACTTAGATTTAGGTGCATGTTAAAGAACCCCAGGTGGTTGAAATTTCCGGAGCCCTCCACTACGGTGTCCCTCATAATCATATCGTGGTTTTGGGATGTTAAACAGCAGATATTATTGAATGTCATTTTAAACCTCGATCAGAAGAAGAAAAGTAGTCCTGATAATATAGACAATGCACTCCTCATTAGATATTCCTTATGGTCTAGTTGATATTTAACCATTACCTTCCAGAAATCTCTGTTGATGTCTGTTGTCCCTATAGCATGGAAATGGACTTAAATTATTCTGTTATTCAAATCCGGAAACAAGCAGTCCTTATTGAAATACAGACCCATCGGTATCACATCCCATTATTGTAAAATACTCGAACACACAATGTTCAAATATATAGAATTTTTAGACTGCAATAATGTTTTATCTGATGCCCAGCATGCGTTTCGATGCGAGTTTAGTACCCTAACCTAGCTCAGTGAATTCACTCATGACATCATCCAGACCCTTGATGCAGGTGATCAAATTGACGCAAGATTCATAGATTTTTCCAAAGCTTTTAACACGTGTGTCACATTACAGACTGCTGAAAAAGCTCACTGTTATTCTTAACAGTGAGCTTTATTGGATAGGAAAGAAGAAATCCAGTAAACTGGATTTCTTCTATCCTATCCAATAAGTCTCAGTACATACTCTTCAGGTCTTCTCATTCCTCCACTTGCACTGTAACGTCTGACGTTCCCCAAGGTTCAATATTAGGCCCACTCCTCTTTCTGATTTTCATTAATGATCTGCCAAGTAATATTCCTGTTAAAATCCGCATGTATGCTGACGATTGTTTTGTATCATACGATTAAAACTCATGATAAAATCATCCTTAACGATTCATTTGCATCATTTCAATCATGGTGTGACACTTGGCCAATGCAAATCAACTTCTGGAAAACGGTATCCATGTCAATTACCAGGCGTTCTTTCTCCTCTCCGTTTACCTATTCGTTTAATGGTTGCCCTCCTCGCAAACGTTTCTAGGTCTCCTTTTCACTCGGGATTTATTTTGGTCTTATCACATCAAACTCATGTGCGACCGTGTGCTTAGAACGTTAGGCTACCTGCAACGCACATAATGTTCAGCACCTCTCAGCATACGACTCCTCACTTATAAAACTCTGGTTCACCCGATATTGGAATATGGGTCTGTTGTGTGGAACCCACACAAAATTTCTGATATCAGTAAAATAGAATCTGTTCAGAAGAAAGCTGTATGCTTCATTTATCAGAGCTTTGACAGGTATTTTTCACCTAGTTTCCATCTTCCTATCCTAGAGCTTACCAGTCTCTTTTCTCGTCGTAACATTGAATGTTTGAAGTTTATACCTTAATTAACTCCCGACGATTCTCCCTACTCAGCAAATACATCGCAGCTGCTAGACCAACAACCACCTGAAATTACCATGAGTGAACATGTCTACTTTTATCCATCGTACAGTGGCATTTAAATATAGTTTTTTTGTTCATTCTATGGAATCGTGGAATGCTCTGCCTGGTCATGTTCGATCTTCATCGATCGAAGACTTCTTATTGTATATTACTAATCACTGATATTCAGTGCACTTTGTTATACTCTTTTACGTATTGTATTTGCCCACTCCTGCTAAAGCCCTTCGGGTTTGCGGTATGTTGAAATGAATGAATGAATGAATAAATAAATAAATTAACTGTTTACTTCCCATCTACACCCCGGAAAGCGAGGGACCAGTGCTAGAACTTTGTGGGAATACGACATTGCTTCATTTTCATTTTTGCATCTGTTGCAGAGCTCGTTTTGTTTTGGACTCAATGAACGAGGCGCGGGGTGTTCTGCAGCGGAACTTGCCCCCCCCCCCCCCAAATAGAGAACCCTGCGCACACCTATGCAGCGGGTTAGCAAAAACATAATTTTGATATCATGATATCCATTGAGGTGTGATCATCTTTCCCAGGCAAACTGGAAGTGTGTTTGTGGTACAGGGAAATGTGGCAAGACTGAAAGGTTTACTGGTCATACCGATCCAGTCGTGCGTATATTTTCCCAACGTGTGCCAGCATATGTTTCATGCACAAAGTTTTGCACATACACTTGTTCAATCCACAAAATTGCCAATATGAATTTGTGGCACAGTGTGTAGCTCTCATTTTCTGTCATTGGGTTTATCGCAGTAGCTTCTGCTAATGTCTTACGTGCACAACAGGAAAATAGACACGGCAAGCAATTTCTTTTTTTATACGACAACCTTGGTCAAACGGCCAAGCTTTTATTTCCTTCTGAAACAGTAATTTCTCGGAGCATTCTGAAAGAATGTGCTGGAAAAGAACTCGAAAGTGATGACACAAAATGGAGAAAATTTTCCGCAATGAATATAAGAATGCTGATGAAAATAAAGGGAAGCGACTGGGAGCATGAAGATAAGTTAACAGCTGTAATTCTGACAGTGTAGTGTAACTGGAATGTAACTATGCACTCATAGTGCAAGTGTTGCTTATAATGTCTGAAAAACTTGGAACAAATTTTTTTTTTCACAATACAACACAACACATAGTGACTAACAGGGCTATATAACGTATACACTATGTAATCTTTATATAATATATGTATATATATTAAACCTTTGGTGGCTCTACATGTAACCCACTAAACACAGAACACAACAGAGTTGAAGCTATGCCAACACACCGATAAGCAACAGGTGAACATTTCATCACTCGTTAAAAGCATTGTCGACACAGAGCTGCCATTTCAACCGTGCCTACTTAAACATACACCAAGGCAATAAAAAATTTCATTTGGGCATTTGCTATGATGCTATATAAGGTACATTTCAACAGTTTTAGAAAGTTTCCTGCAACAGCAATTAGGGTATTAAAGCTCATTTTCTTTTAAAACACAGATATATGTAGTATTTCATACACAGGATATTCTTGACTGCAAATTAACCCAAGTAATGGTAGCCATTTCTATATGACAACTATGCAAAGTGCAGAACTTTGTTATATATGTGTACGATAGATAAATCGGAGGTCGTGTGGGCAGTGCATTAAGTACCTTGACAACCGACTGTTGTCATGAGGGCAGTCACTCGAGGTGCTTGAGAAAATGCAGACAGTCAAAACGCTATTTTCACGTTTTCTCCCGCTATAGCATGTAGAACTTGAGATGCGGCAAAATTGCCGCAGCATTGTACGTGGAAGCAACCAGTATGTCTCGTTCTGCATACAGGGGTTGCATTCTCGGACGATTACTGTTGAGTGTATGCCATCTGATGCGACTAGAGAGACTAATGGTACATACGGCTGGTCGTTTTCAAGTGCTGCAGGACGCACGCCACATTAAGCTCATTCTTTCGGAGCACCGTTCTCCAGCTTGGAGTGCTCTAAAGCGCCCTCAACTTATACCTTGGAGCGGTACCAAGATTTGGCGTAATTCCAATCATGTGGCTTTTGTTGTTGGTGCTACATCAGCCACTGCGCAGTGTCTGCAATAAAAGACGTGCTGACGTGTTTACTCTTCCAGCCTCCAATTACTCTGGTAAGGGGGTGCATGTTCGGCTCAGACATGCTTTCTCCGTCTGGGATCAAGACAGCACTCCGCATTGTTGCCATCCAAGCCTGAGGGCAGAAGCGATCAGTCGAATGTAACACAAATGGCATCTACAAGTGGTAGAATCCTTGGCACAGAGCCACGCAGGTCCTAGAATAGTGCCAGAAATACTGTCACCTGTAGAGGCTGATGTGTCTGGTGTTTGTTACACTGTCTCGAGAAAGTCAAAGTATCTCCCTAAGTGACGGTCCGAGAATAGCATCTCTGGCAGCACAGGAACGAAATGATCAATGTGAATCAGTGTGCAGCCAGATGGCTACACCTGCATAGCTTCCATGAAGCTCACCAGCTGTAGTGCAAAATTTTTGCTGAGCTTCATCAAGAGATAAAACTCCTAAGCATCACTAGTCTGCCCGAACTGTTAGGAGGTAGCGGTGTGAAGCAGTTTTATAAAACAAGTGTTCTATCAAAAGAGCAGTTCTGGCTTCAACAGTGCAAACAGCAAGCATATGCATTGCTCTTTGTGAAGTCTGGATAACAAGTGCAGTACTGCAATACATTTTTCAGGCATTTTTCGCAACAATGGGACTATTCTAAATTCATCAGGAAATGCATGGTGGCTTGTGAGAGAACACAGCTTCTCCAAATTTAGTAATGATGCTGCATATTGTACAGGCTTGGCTGGCTTTTACCTCACACTGTAAAATGCAGCACTTAGTTTTACACACTCATCTTAAGGTTTAGTTGGTTGGATTCATCATACCAAAGAAACAGAAGGGCTACTGGAGATATGGATTACTCCGGATAAGTTTTGTCCTCCTGAGAACCTTTCACGTGCACCCAAAGCACGCTACATTAGATGCTTCTGCACAACACCTCCATTGAAATGCAACAGCCAGGAATTGAAGCTGTAGCCACTGTTTCTTGTGCTCATAGATTGAGTTCATGGGGAAAGGAAAGAACAAATGATACCACGAGAGCACGATTACTCCAAACTGCTGAAGACATTCAGTTTCCTCATGCATTTAAGTAACCAGGCGCACTTGAGGGGGCAGCACCATACGCTGCCAACTGCTGTGCACCCACAATGTACCTCATAAAATGTCACAATGCACTCAGACGGATAAATTCTGCCTCCCTTTTCCTTTTGGCAAGCATGATTTCTGATAATGTTGTTTTATGACAGTATCAGTTGCACACTTACACACTGTCTCGGTTGCTGAAAGAGGCAAAGTGACAAATTTAGAGGAAAAATAGACAAGGAGTGGCCGATGTAAAACAGACACAGTGGGACCAACAGTACGCTGTTATACTCGGTTACAACCTAAAAAAAAAAAATGTCAGCTCCGCCCACAAAATCGCAGCATGCCTGTTCTTTACCTTTGAAAGACAGTCGCGCTATAGTTGTGGACAACTTTTCTTGGCAATGAAGGGAAAGCTACGGGGGGGGGGAGGCACAGCTTCTTTCTGCACATCTACTCCTACGCGAAGTAGTCCGGCATGACGCGCGTTTCGCGCCACTGTGAAAAGCGACGGCTGCGTGCAATCTGCGTTGCATACTGATGCAGACGCCGCTTAGCCTTCGAGGTACACGTGAGAGGAGTGACTTTCTTTTGCGTGCAAAAACGCAAAGTGACAACGTATAAAATAAAACAAATACAAATATCTCACTGGTCTGAGCTGCATCTTGTCTCAAAGAGCTACATGTAGAAAATAAAGGAGTATTTCTCGATATCTCACACAAAAAATAAAGACACAATTGTGGGACTACGTTTGTTAGTGCTAGGATAAGCACGATTTGGTTCTGTAGCCTTTGCTTCTTTGCGAAGAAAACTTGTCCGCGAGTATAGTTGGTTTCCACTCGAACGGCAAGTACTTTCTCTTGGCTAATGTAAATACTACGCGTATTAAGAGTTAAAGGTTCATTGTGACCACCAAAAACATTACGTTTAGCTGAGCAGTGATGCCAGAATCCCTGATGAAATTCACTAGGGCATTCAAGTTTCCGACCTAAAAGCAGCGACACACGTGTGTCTTTATGGGAAAGTCAAACTATCTGGAACACCCGAGAAGTGCATGACTTCACAAAAATGATAAGTGCTATTGGATGGAGCATTTATGCACGTTCTCTGTGGGAGGGACAGTGATGGCTTTGGGCGTAGCGGACATTTCTTCTTAAGCTGTAGCTGAGTATGGTCAAAAGTGACGGAGGTACAGTATCACGATACCCCACAAGAACACACAATGAACACTGACAAAGTGACATGTGATGAGCCAGCTAAGAAACTGGGCAGCGAGTACTTTTTCAGAGCTCAACGTCAGGGTCTGGGGAGTGCTCAGCAGGTGTCCATGGAAATCTCTGTCCTACAGGAGTCTTCAGGAATGCGTCACCCCCTTCCTGGCTATTAGCATGTTGAGAACAGGGTGTTTTTTGATGTACTCGACAGCCTTCTTGTGAGTCACCATAGTGAAGTCGTAGCCGTTCACCTGGGCAACGGAGTTGACACTTATGAAGCGTGAATGCTGACTTTGTTCACCACATACATACAGCTGTGTACAAATGGTTGGGACAAATAAAAAAAAAAAGAAAAGCCGCATTAGGACAGCTTGGCTAGCGTCACATTCCTTGTCTACAGTGGCAGGATGATGGCAAAAGGAAACACACGTCCACCATGCCATTTCTTGTAGAAAGAAAGAAAGAGTCACGTACGTGAGCTATTCGACACACTGTTTCAAGAAAAATGCAGAAAACGGCTAATTCCGTGCCGTGCGTGCAGGAAGTGATTATAAACTTATCAGAAAGAGCACACGTACTGAGTCCATTCAGAACAACAACACAGAACGACCCGGAAAGCTTCGACGATGAACTTGTAGATAACGTAAGTTTGTGCTTCAGTCCCTATCCAGCCTGCAGAACACGTAAGAAATGCTCCGGCAGCGATCGTTATTGCTGAGATCATAAATTATATTGTCGCACCTGTAGTATCTTGTCGTGCACTTTAAGGCCACACTTGGCTGCTGGGCTGCTTTCGTAAACCTCGGTAACGTAGATACCCTGCAGTGGAAAACAAGTGCAAATTGACAGCTCTGTCGATACAAGTGGTCGGGCGTGCGTACGTTATCGGTGTACCCTTGCGGGCTACGTGTGAAGTCCTGGTCGATGCCGCCTCCAATCTTGAATCCACATTTCATCACTTCCCTGCCTTCAGAGTCGATGCCAACCTCCTTCGCAAGCTTTATGGGGATCTGCAAAATCGCAAGCGAGTTTTCCAGGCACTGCGATCGTGAGCGCAAAGCCACAAAAGGTGGCTCGCGTGTCAGCCAGGCCGCAAGGAGTTTTATAAATAATAAAAAAAACCCCAAAACGAATCGTGCGCATGCACGGCACAAGCATGTCTCTGGCCTCCCATCCCACGAGCATTCGGAGAACGGAGCTTTGCTCCGGATTATCGCAACGGGAAGGTGTGAAACATACACTTAAGCACTGCATAGCTGTGCCAGGCTGGTGCTGGAAGGCCATCGATCGCCTCTACTCCACTCCGTCAAAAGTGAGGCGCAAAACAGCAAGGCACGAACTGTTTAGATTTCACAGATTCTGAATCAAACGGAAGGGGCGGAAGCACCTTTGGATCTGGAACTGACAAGCACGTACGGATGGTAGGAATCGGACATTTCCCCGACCAATCGCTGGGCGATATTCGCAACGCTCATTGGCTCAAGAAAGTACGTCAGGTACGTGAAAATAAGGCGAACTTATTTAGTTGGCTCGGAATGCGGGATTTTCAAACTCAACTTGTTGCGTCCTTATTTATCAAAAATAATGGTTGGGGTTTAACTCCTCAAAACCAACGTATGATTGAGGGAGGCCGCAGTGAAGGGCTCAGGGAATTTCGAGCACTTGGGGTTCTTTAATGTAGTCCACCTAAATATAAGTGCAGGGGCCTCAAGCATTCCGCCTCCACCGAGAATGCGGCCGGGATTCGATCCCGCGACCTTCGGGTCAGCAGTCGAGCACCATAACCGCTAGACCACGACGGGTTCCCTTATTTATCAAACGTGTAGATTTTAATAACGTCATTGTACGAATTATATGTTCTACAATGACATGAACACTCTGTAAGACTAGGTGAGTCCATGGCATGGAGAGAACGTGCCATAAAGGGGGGCAAGGTTCGTCGCAGCCCCCCTCCCTCTACTAAGTCAAAGTATGGAGCAGATTTACGAGTCAAATTTACGTCAATTCCAGATTTACGAGTCAAGCACTGCTTATCTCGGAATACCAGTTGCACGTCTCAAAGGCTATGCTTTTGCATGTTGGAAGTTGTGAAATACGTCACAGCCGCCACATTTTAAATCAAGTATTGATGTTTGCTAGAAAGTATAGACCTTTTGACAAAAAGCTCCCACGGCGTCGCCATAATTACTGTGGTAAATAGGCGTGACGCCCCGAAAAAGCATTACGTAAGCTTTTGTACTCCAGTGCAACAGCCCAGAAAGGAGGCGATCCTACTCTTTGTAGCCAAGACAAGCCAGGCCAGCGCCATTGAGGTCGCGAATATTGAATATCAGCGAGATGCGCGGTTGCGAGGATAGCCCGGGAAACATGAGTACCGGCTTGACGGAATGGTTTAGAAATGAGGTAGGAGTCGTTTTATTACAAATGTGTTTCCCAGGCGAGAGTGCATCCTCTCTAGAGGGGAATCGATGAAATATTTCTCGTTTTACGTGCAGGTACACTTCTGGCGGTGCGTGCACGCTGTCCAGATAGTTGTGGCCTTACAGTTCATTCTCACCCCGGTTGCCTTGTTCTTGCTCCAGTTCAGCGTGTACTCCCCGTTCGACGGCTTCTCCGGTGAGTGTGTGTATAAAACCACAAGAATGGCTTTCGAGCTTGCACGTTGTCGACAGCATGCCCCGTAGCGCCCATTCTGTTCAGTCGGACAGGGTGCATCAGTACTGTACGCAACAAACGCGAAAACCGGGTTGAACCTCAATAAGGTTGACAGCTGGGCTAGTTGGTGACTGATCATTATGCCTATAAGGTTAGGTAGCGCACTTTCGACGGGGACAAAAGAAACAGAAAGGACACGACACTCGCTACACTCGCAACTGAATTTATTTCAGGAAAAATACTTCAATATATATGCACCCAAGCACCCCCGAGTGACACAGAAATGAACCAACCCTTAATATTACCTGATTAAAGACAAAATTTTGCACACTCCTGTGAAAGGATAAGTTATGCACATGTGAAGATAAACCGACAGTCAATGTATTCTTATCTAGGACCAAACTATCTGCGCACACTCAAGCGATACAAAAACCAAAAGTTAACGAAACACGAGCAGCTTGTACACTATAAAAAACCACGCACAATCTAGGGTTATTGCAAGACGTTCAACAAGAAATGTACACTCGCTTAAAACGGAAATAGGAGCAAGAATGAGGGTGCAACAGAAGCATTCCTACAATTTAAGGCCCTTCCAGGAACGTGACTTCCCGATGACTTAATGAAACTGATGGTTGACTAATGCAGCAGTCTTTTCGCTTGTTAATGTGAAACGCTTCAACTATTTCCCTGGTTAGTTGGTTTACATGGTGGAAAACGACGGAGGTGTCATCAAACAGTGGCAGACAGCCACATTGAGAACAGTGTCCCTTTATGTGGGAATGATCATTTTTTTCCAAGGCCCTCTTGTGCTCTGACAGCCTGGTGTTCAAACACCGACCCGTTTGCCCGATGTATACTTTTCCACAAGATAGGGGTAAACAATATACAACGGACAATTTACATCTAACAAACCTACTTTTGTGATTTATCGTGCATCTGTTGTTGTTAGTCTTTTCTGCTGAGGAAAGCTTGCGGTCTAATCTTGCACATATTTTACCAAGCTTGTTGGGCGCCGAGAACACTACTTCTAGGTCAAAACCTATTGCCTACATTTTTTAAGTTATGTGCAATTTTGTGCGCATATGGTATAGACACCATCTTTTTCCTGTTTTCATTTTTTGTTGTCATTTTGTTCCTGGAGCTATCTCGTACGTAACTAATCAGCTTGTTTGCTGATCTACACAGCACGTGTTTTTCATACCCTGCATTTTTTAACCTGCTAATTTGTTGACTGAAGCTTTCGCTAATCTTTTCTGGGCACGACTTCGTCAGTGCTGCTCTCAGACATGAAAATGCTATGCCACTCTTTACGACCTTAGAATGAGCCGAACTATAGCTAAGTAACGGTTTTTCCGTTCGTGGATTGTACGACCAGCATACATGTTCAGCTGCGGCAGCTATTTCAACATCCAAAAACTGCAGCTTGTCACTATTTGGTAACTCAACCGTGAATTCCAGCCCTTAACTATTGTTCCTAAATATTTCTAAAACTTCTGCTACTCTTTTTTTGAATTCACCCGGTTTAACAAATACCAAAAAATCATCGACAAAGCGGAACACCCCGAGTGCAAGTCCGTTGAGGTTCAAATCTATTGTCTTGTCTAGGCTAGCTAAGTAAATTGTGCTCAAAACCGGGGCTACTTTCGAGCCTATAGTAATGCCCGATTTTTGACGGTACAAACTATTGTTCCACATTACAAATGTCGACCTCAGGTAAAAGGATAACAATTCAAGAAAAGCATCAACCGACACACCACACTTATTCACGAACTCTAACTCATCATTTTCATCTGTTATACAGTGTCTTACACTTGACAATAGGGGACCATGCGGAGGCGTTGCTGTGTAGATCAGCAAACAAGCTGATTAGTTACGTACGAGATAGCTCCAGGAACAAAATGACAACAAAAAATGAAAACAGGAAAAAGATGGTGTCTATACCATATGCGCACAAAATTGCACATAACTTAAAAAATGTAGGCAATAGGTTTGACCTAGAAGTAGTGTTCTCGGCGCCCAACAAGCTTGGTAAAATATGTGCAAGATTAGACCGCAAGCTTTTCTCAGCAGAAAAGACTAACAACAACAGATGCACGATAAATCACAAAAGTAGGTTTGTTAGATGTAAATTGTCCGTTGTATATTGTTTACCCCTATCTTGTGGAAAAGTATACATCGGGCAAACGGGTCGGTGTTTGAACACCAGGCTGTCAGAGCACAAGAGGGCCTTGGAAAAAAATGATCATTCCCACATAAAGGGACACTGTTCTCAATGTGGCTGTCTGCCACTGTTTGATGACACCTCCGTCGTTTTCCACCATGTAAACCAACTAACCAGGGAAATAGTTGAAGCGTTTCACATTAACAAGCGAAAAGACTGCTGCATTAGTCAACCATCAGTTTCATTAAGTCATCGGGAAGTCACGTTCCTGGAAGGGCCTTAAATTGTAGGAATGCTTCTGTTGCGCCCTCATTCTTGCTCCTATTTCCGTTTTAAGCGAGTGTACATTTCTTGTTGAACGTCTTGCAATAACCCTAGATTGTGCGTGGTTTTTTATAGTGTACAAGCTGCTCGTGTTTCGTTAACTTTTGGTTTTTGTATCGCTTGAGTGTGCGCAGATAGTTTGGTCCTAGATAAGAATACATTGACTGTCGGTTTATCTTCACATGTGCATAACTTATCCTTTCACAGGAGTGTGCAAAATTTTGTCTTTAATCAGGTAATATTAAGGGTTGGTTCATTTCTGTGTCACTCGGGGGTGCTTGGGTGCATATATATTGAAGTATTTTTCCTGAAATAAATTCAGTTGCGAGTGTAGCGAGTGTCGTGTCCTTTCTTTTTCTTTTGTCCCCGTCGAAAGTGCGCTACCTAACCTTATAGGCGGGTTGAACCTGTTACTAAAAGACGATTAGGCAGCTAAACGGACACTGGCACGAACACGGGTGGAAACTTGTAGAAGGCAGTTAGTTGACAACTTCGCTTCTTCTGCAGTGGGCACTTTCCAGTCCGTTTTACCTTCTACGTATGCTCAGGATTACATGCGTTTGATCGCTTCTGCTTCTTGCCGTGCTAGGTTTATGGGTTTCTGCTTAAGAAAGGGATTAATACCCCAAGATGACGTTGGCCGCCTCTTTTTTTCTTCACGTTCGCAAGCTTGCGTCACGTCTTTCAAGCGGCAGTTAGTTGATGGCGATAGAATAACGGCTACAGGTTGCTCAGCGAGCTTTCAATTGCCTTGATGCGATTTAGCAAATGCTGGTGTTATTTGTTGGGCTCAATGATTGTACTTTGTGGTGTCTGTGCAGATTGGCTGACATCATTCATAGACTCGCCATGGAGCCACATCTGCCTTCTTGGTGCCGTATTTGTTCTAGCAGTCTACCACGTCACCTGCGTAAACGGTAAGCCTGCACATTGATTGCCGAGCCTGATTGCTATGAGTCTAAGAACATCTTGCAACAGATACTATCAATCTGTCATTGCCATGAAATTTCAGAATAGCACACATACTTAATCTGGCTCCAGCGTCAGTGCATGTGTCAGCACAGTGCCTCATCCTGTATAAACGAAGGATAATACAGTTACAACTCGATCTAACGAAACTTGATTTTACGAATTTCCCCATCTAACGGAGAAATTTCTATTCCCCGGCAGGCATCCATAGGGTTCATTGTTATCAGTTCTAATTAGGGAAGCTTTCATGGCACTGAACTCGATTTAATGAAGATTTTCCTGAAATAAATGAGCAAAAATGCAGTGATTTCTTCTCAATTTTTACACAAATGGCTTTTCTTCGGACATGTGTTGTAACACTACCACATTAAATCATCTAGCCACCCCGCGACGCTAATTCTATTTTGATGAGGCTGCAAGCAGCAGTCGGTAGCGCTTTTACATATCAAATGGTGCTGGGTGGTAGTGGATTGTTGTCCCTGAAAATACTCCCACAGGGACACGGTGGTTGCTTTTGTTATTTAATGGTTCACATGACAGAATCGCCTCTTTGGAACTTTCTTGCTTTGCCTGCTCGCGCAGTAACTGCATTTGTTCTCTCTGTCTTAGAAGGTCGGCAGCTTGTCGTAGCTTCACGTGACCGTCTACCTCGCCTGCATCGCCAGGACATGGGAGGAATTCATGCTTGGGCTGCCCTAGTGGACTCCTCATGCGCAAAGGCGTGTATCAGTGGCAAATAAAATGCCGCGGTAGCATTCGGGCAACACTATGCTACAATTTTCGCTTTCGAATGACCGAAAAATCTGTTCCTTGATTTTACGAACTTCCCGATCTAACGAAGTAATTCGAGTGCCCCAATCACTTCGTTAAATCGAGTTTCAACTGTACTTAATTTTCTGGACACTGCTATTTTTGTGTCAAATAACCCCCCAGTCTTGCTGTGTGGCAACCATTAACCTCATTTAGCCATTATATTCTGCCATCGTGTCATTTTCAGCATGTTACGTATAAAATTGGGCTCTTTGAAGTACACTCAAACCTCATTATTACAAAGTCACATCTGCCACGAAAATAACTTTGTTATATCAAAAAATTCGTTATAAACGTTTATTTTTAACATTGTAGCTATGACAAGACTATTCTTCATTTACTTCGTTATAACCAATAATTCGTTATATCCGTGTTCGTTATATCAAGGTTTGAGTCTATCTATGTTACCCTACGTGTATTACACTACACTTAAAACAGTACAATTAACGTCCCCTATACCTTCCTTGACTTCATTATCTGCTGGTTTTCATTTTGGTTGTGTCAAACAAAGAAACGAGCCTTCGAAAGTTCTCTTCCTTCATACATACGTGTATGTGTAACATATCTGTGTTACAAATACGCCACAATGGCCTCATGTAGTGCTGGCTAACACTTGCAGTGCTGAATTGAAGATGCACTTACGACATCAAATTCATGCATGCATGAGAAAGTGGTAGAGGAGGATCATTTCTCCAGCTCAGTTTGTTAAGCGCCGCTTTTAGAAGTCGCTGGCCTGCCATCTACCGAAAGCAAGGTTGTGTATTCTTCCACTGTTGTTTCTATTTTTTTTATTTCAAATATAGGATAAGTAATTTCGATTAAAAAAAAGGGAAAGTTTTCTTTTTTCCTTGACTTCTGTTTTCCTGGGCTTAACATGGTTGTTACTGATATTTGAAGTTTGTTTATTCCTGTGACAGTACAGGAAAAAAGGACTTGTGAATGAAAAAGCCACAAAAGGTGGCTTGACAATGTTTGCTGCCTAAGTTTGACTGCCGCTCAAACATTAACGTGTAACGTGGTAGCGTTAAAGAGCTTGTTTCGCAAAAATTCCAGTGTGTGTGTTGCTGGTTGTGAGCGAAAAATCAGCGTTGTACGTGAGCGAAAAATGCAGAAAGATGCAAATAAATAAATAAATAATAAAAAAATCTTTGGTTCGAGTGGCAATCGAACCCAGGCCTTCTTCTGCATGGCAAGCAGGTGGTCTACCTGCTTGAAACTGTTCCGAAAAAACCCTATACGAATGGCATGTAGTGCAAGGAGTAGTGGGTGGTTTAAAGGCCTACCCATTACCAAGTGTTCAAGCATAATTAATAGTCATGATAAACAGCATCAACAGTGTGTGCAGGTGCACGTGTTGCCTTACGGACACAAAGTGTTTACATTGACAAGGCGCGAAAGGAAGAATTATGGCGTAGTTGGCATTTCGCAACAGTACTTGCAATAAGCATTCTAGGATAGTTTGAGACGGCCAATGTTACGCTCACAGACCTTCCTTTCCTTGCGGCATAGTTGAGGTGTCTTACGAAAAATGAATTCAGCCTAGTGATTGTGAAGGCAATGGAAACGGTAAAAAAGTAAGCTTGCCTGACTCCAAGGCCTTAGACTGAAATTCAAGCACCATAGTCTATCATATCATTGCATCGCAAGCCATACGTTGTGTATTCAAGGGCAGCTAATGACATAGAGTGAAATGACACTTTGAGTGCCACTAAAACAGCTTGAACTTTGCAGTGGCACCTGTAATACATGTGACACGTCTGGCACAAGTTGTACACTTTGGTCACCCACGGAGCCATGGTCAGGCCTTGCTGCGAGCTCTTGCTGGGGCTATCTTCGTCCGTGCTATGCTTGGTATGTCAAACGGCCCATATGCTCGTGTGGACGTCCGCTGCACCCCATCCTCTGAGTGAGTCTTATCACTTGACCTGCATTTCTCAAAATTCCTAAAGGCTGCTGCGGTGGTACAGTGGCCACGGTGCTTGGCTGGTACGTGAAACGTTCGGGTTTGATCCCAGCCATAGTGGTCGCATTTTGATGGAGGTGAAATGCTGGAGGCCTGTGTACTGTGCAACGTCGGTGCACGTTAAAGGGACTGTCTACCATCCTTCATCGCTTTTCTGTTTTGTATCGCAATAGAAAGCACACCGTCTGAAGTGTTGAACCTTACAGCGGTTTTTCTGGAAAGGGAACATAAAATTTTAAAACAGAATTTTTCTATCTGCTTTTGGTCTTCCATTGGTGTAGGGACAGCCACAACACTGGTTGATAGACGTGATGACGATTGCACAGTAGTGCCGGTGAAAGTCGAAAACTGCAACCACGTGCAGTTTTTGCAGGCTTCATTAGGTTTTGTTTGATAATAAAATAAATACTGTAGTGGTCGTTTAGAGCACACAAACTGTCGAATAAGGTATTATTACCACAGTCTCTCCAGTTTTGTTTCGTCAGCCTGAAAAACCACGACAGTCGAGCAGAAAACTTGGTCTGTTCCGGCAACACTGGTACACTGGCGTTGTGAAATGAACTGTAGTGGTTCCACTCATGCAACTAAAAGGAACATGAGACGTGCTTCACAGAAGAACAGAAAATCCCTGTTGTTTTTCAATTACCTTTAGGTATTCTGTGTTGCATATACGACATGACAACCAACACGGATGCCTTGGTGAAGCGGAATCTGAAGGCAAAATCTTCTTCAATGTAGAACCTCGGTGAATACTGGTGTGCATTTTACGCATGAGGATTCATGGGCATGGTTCGAAAATTCCCTGAAGTCATTCGCGCTTCTCTTCGCCTAAGAGGTTTCTTTTTCTTGTTCTTATGAGCAGTGCCGATGTCGTGCTTGCGTGGCTCACGTTTCTCCGCCATAGGCAGGCAGGCAAATGTGTCGCCGGCAGTGCCACCGGCCGCCTCTTTGTAAGCGTGAGAAAAAAAAACAGAAGTTACTATCTGATGCAAACGAAAACTGCCAAAAGTGGATAAAATACAATTTTAAGTTATACATATTTGTTTTCAACAAAATGAGTCTACCTGCGAGATTTTCTTGCTCTCCTACCAATAGATTGACCCACATCGCTGTCGGGTGATGCTAGTGGTCATACTTTCACGACTTTCAGAGCCAAATTAAAAATATGATTCATTTTTTAGTGGACTAAAGCATGCTTGTTACCGCTGATGTGACAAACAATCTTTTCATGTTCACCACAGTCAAAAATATTTTCTGAGCGGTAGACAGTCCCTTTAGAGAACCGCAGGTGGTCATAATTACCCGGAGCCCTCCACTACAGCATGCCTCACAATCATATCATGATTCTGGCACGTAAAACACCAGAAATTATTATTATTATTATTATTATTATTATTATTATTATTATTATTATTATTATTATTATTATTATTATTATTATCATCATTATTATTATTATTATTATTAAAATTATTCAAATATAAAGTAATAGTATTATGACTATCTTTCTTGCAAAAGTTGCTTTCTGAGCAGGGAGCAACCTTCGTTGGATTCTATTAATAGCAAGTAGTAGCTGCAGAATGGTCTTTTGTGAGTGCTCTTGCCACCTTTTCATGTTTGTCTTTTTTTTGTGTGCCAACTAGCTCCTTCATTTCCTTAATTCTTATGTTTCTGAAGGCAGTGTTAAAGGGTGTATGGCATATAGCACTGCACTCATGTTAATTTTCCTCGGAAAATAAAACTGTTAAATAAAACGTGTTCCCCTGGTCTGTGGACAATATAATTAGTTACATTGTACTGTATCTGTTATAAAAACATATTCCACCCTTCATAAATACACCTCTAACGCATTCTGAATGACTTGACGACAGTGGCCAGTGACATGGGTTTGAAATACGACATAAAAGTGGTAGTGCTAGATTCATTTCCCAAGTCTATATGAACATTTATTTAGTTGCATAGAACTCTTTATTAAAGGGGCCCTGCTACACTTTTCCATGTAACCATCGAATGGCTACATTAAAGGAGTTTATTGCCTCACGAATCGACCGCCGCGAAAATTTTTAGAATCTGTCAAGTATGAGTGGAGTTACAGAGATTCGTCGCATGCTGTAATTGCTTTCCCTCTTCTCTCGTCCCGATGAGCGCGCTGGAAGCTAAGCAGGGAGGGATGGCACAAGGTAAAGAAGTTAACGTCACGCGCACATCATGACCTTGAGCACTTTTTCTTTGAACGCGTGGCTTAGGTTCAGTGTGATCGCGAGCGAGCGCGTGGGCACGTGACGGCATCTTACGGCAGCCGCCGTAACTGCAGCTCACTATGCTCAAATCAGCCACTGGTCGTGAATTTGGGTATATGGTATCATTTGTAGAAAGAAGAGGGAATGATTTCTAGTTGACTTTTAGAATTACTTGTAAATTCCAGGCTGCATGCTGCGCTGTAATGTTTGTCTCGCGTGTTCTTGGGAGCCTTGACTACCGATCGGAAGCGTTTTCTGACCATTCTGAAAAAAGTGTTGCAGGGCCCCTTTAAGGGTAATGAAGATGAGTGTTTTTTGCTTAAATATTCCACGTATTCTGACCCTTGTAAACTATGAACTGAGTGCATGATGTCTCATAACTGGTTATTCTGTGCTACTATTTTGCACTGCTGCAGTGACTGCATATAAAAAGCTCGGATAGAAAGAGCATTAAGAACTTGGGACAGCAAGTATGAGTAGACGATTTCTTCTGAAACATATCAGCTTATTATTCAGACAACACTAAGAAAATGTTCAATGTGACAGCTCTATTGAGAAAAAAAAGATTGAACTTCAATAAGGGCAGAATGTTGGGCTTACATTGAGGCATAGCCATCGCTATGTCTAAACAGTGCTTTTCCGACACATTACGAAATAAAATTCGTAAAACATTTGAGGAAAGAAGTGAATGGTGCGTTGATAGCAGATATTGTCTTGTGCATTCATACTTTTATGTTATTAAATTATGCATCCTCTCAAACATGTGTGGGCTAAGTTGCATTGACAGTGGAGTAATAGTGCTGCTATAAATGGCATTCCCGATGTTCGTACATGAACATAGTGCAAATTTCTAGCCCACTCTCATTGTGCTCTTGATAAGACTTCTTTCAATTTGCTTTGAGTTTTAGTTTGTTCCAGTTCATTTCATGTTCCATACTATTTTAAATCCAGCCTGGCACCTGCCGCCTAAAGACTGCGACACTTTTCCTTCCAGTGCAGGAAACATTGCGAGCTAATTTTGTGCGAAGCCTGCACTATGGCGAACAAGTGGGGATGAAGAGGCTGCACGATGTTGCATGTACAAAATGAATAGCAAGTTGCAGCAGTGTGCTGATAAATAGGATGGACCTGATGCATTTACACTGCCAAGACTGGCTCAAGTATGGAGGCTCAGACAACCTCATACCTTGTAATGACAATTGCACATAAAGTGCAAAAGATACGGCTGGGGCTAAAATGAGGGGGTGCCGTGCTTGCTTGTCGCTTCTTTACGCCCCACATAGTGCACTTTTCACCAATGCCAATTGTTTAGAGTGAGTGCAGGATGGACAGCATGAGGAGATGATTGGAGCATTGGGCTCAAGAGTTTGTGCTTGCGCAGACTCGAGGAATGCATGAGTGAGGCGTACGTGTTTCTGGTGCTGCACGGAGCGTTCACAGCTGTCAGCCTGCACTTGAGCCAGTTGGCTGCCAAAGGGTCCTGCCTTGCATTCCCACCGATACAGGTTGGTGCTCTCTCTTCCCGCGTAATGCGAAGGTTGTGGGTTCGATTCCCATTGGTGGCAGTTTTTTTTTTCATCTACTTTCACTTCTCTTTTTCTTGTCATTTCCACTCTTCAGTTAAAATACTACAAGTGACGCCCTTTGATCGATTCCCCTATTGTCATTCGACCTGCCGCAGTGGTCTAGCGGTTATGACGCTTGAGTGCTGACTTGAAGGTCGCGGGATCGAATTCTGGTTGTGGCGGCCACATTTCGATGGAGGCGAAATGCTAGTGGGCCGTGTACTTAGATTTAAGTGCACAAAAGAACCCCAGGTGGTCAAAATTTCCAGAGCTCTCCACTATGGCGTCCCTCATAATCATATTGTGCCTTTGGAACATAACACCCTGGCAGTTATACAGGGTGTCCCAGCCATCTTTAGCCAAGGGTTAAAAAATTGAATATTAGAGGTAGGCGAGTGAAATCAGTTGCAAATTGCTGACAGTTACCTTGCGCACTACAATTTTTTGTTTTGTAATTAATTTGTTAATTAGGATTATTCAACTAAATTGCTAAATATTGAGTTTAGGCAAGAAATGCGACTTGCGAAGTTCGAGAGCATCTTCAGAATTATTTGCGATAAAGAAAGTCTCACGCATGCCATTTTTTCCAAGCTGCAAAGAGAGCTCGCGAAATACAAAAAGAACCACGTGACTAGCCCATTCGCGCGCAGCGAAACTGCTGCTTTCAGCCGTGGTTTGAGGGAATGAAATCAGCTGTGGCCGCGACTCGCTGGCTCTGTTGCAGCGGTAGGCCGATAACTTGGCGGTGGTTTCTTGGCCTGCGCTTGCTACAACTTGCGCTGTCACGCGCGCCAACTGTTCGAGTGGATGGTCGTGTTATTACATGTTATTGTTCGGTATGCTGTCGCATAGTTATTGCAGCAGACGACATGCAATGGAGTGCTGTCGAGGGGGGTGTGTCTGCTAAACATGCCTACAAGCTGTGATAGTGCGCCAGTTGTTCACCAGAGTGCTTGGCTTGTACCAAACGGTATGTGCACCCATGTTAATTGTCATAGAGCTTGTAATCGTACAGTTTCGTGGTAATTGAAGTCAGAATTTCCCTCGAATGCTTTTGATTAAGTGGAAGAAATGTCAACCAACATTGGCCCGGGGTATGCTACTTAGCATGTGTTTTTGTGGATTTAGATGGTGCCTTAACCTTGTCCTCTAATAAATTGAACTTGGAGCTGGCACTGTTGCTGCTGGAACATTCTGCAAATTGTTGGAATGTGCTTTTCAGGTGGTATCTCTGAGAAGGCACCTGCACATTAGTGCCACTGTGCGCCGAGCTGCGTGGGAGACCATCAGGCACGCTTACATCTATTACCTGCTGTTCTTTTTTCTAGGTGGGTATCATAAATTACGCACCATAGTGTTTCTAAGTTAAAATAGTTAAAAGAGAAAAACCAAGACAGCTCCACTACTGTGAAACCTGAGGAAGTGAGTAGCAAGGGCACCCAACGATTCCAGTTCATAAAGTTTCGACTGCTCCGTTTACCAAACTGTCGATGATGTCAATGTTTTGTTTTAGGTAAGCATGTTGGGTTTCCCCGGCACGAGTAGAATCTTGTTTGGGAGATTCAGAAACTCGGTGTTCAACATCTGTGTGCTACTTTTTGCTGTGCTTTATTACTTGTCACAGCAGTTGAGATATGCGTCGTCTGCAGTGAGTTCTGCCCGGTTGTTTCCCCCTTCCAGCGAAGCGTCGGGGGAGGAGAAATCGTGTGCTCTGCGAGCCGGTGGCGCCCTCTCTTGCGCAGCGCAGTAGTCAACTGCATGTTTCTGAAACGTTTTTAGTGATTTTAAGTTAATTATTGCGATTACTTCTTGGTTATTTCAGTTAATTATATTATTTTAGACCTTATTCGTTCATTTTAACCCAGTTTTGAGCATTGCTAGTCTTGTTATGACCACTATTGAACACTTGACTGTGAGCGTGATCACGCCATTTGACATCCATGGATGGACAACAAGCGGGGCCCCTAAAGTGTTACTTAAAAATGCAAAAACTAGCGTCTACGTATGTGGATTTATTCTGAAGGACTTGAATTTGCATGTTATTGATAGAAGGAGGCACATGGGTTTCTCTAAACTTCCTTATGCTGGTTTCAGATGGTCCTGTACACTATATTAACCTTATTGAAAATCACTCATCATTGCATAATTATAGTATGGCAATAATAGTGTTGTGTAACCCCTCATTTGTACAGTGGTTTCCAGTACGTTCACTATAGAAAACTTCTCAGCAGGCACACAACAGACAAAAATTGATTGCATATTTTAAACATGTCACTGATTTTAAGTGATGCAAACATATGGCTAAAAAAAGAAAAGAAAAACTGCAACATGATTTTTTCTAGCTGCGAGTAAACTTGTAAACAAATCTTTCAGCTATTTAAAGGGATGCTGAAAAAAAACTTTTGCCACCGAGATTTTTAGCCAAACTGAAAGATTGGATGCTGAAATAGGTAGACACAACCTTCACTTCACACAGAAGCTAGCGGGAAAATAACGAATTTAGTGCTTTTTTCACTAACAGCCGCATATAGCGGCCACGCTGTGAACTAGAGGTGCTGACGTTTTATGTACCCGTAACAAGCATGCCAACAATGCCAGCCATTAACCCGCATCTCTGAACCCGCTCAGCCACCCACTACGTTTCCTGGAACCACTACCGACGCCGGCAGCGAACAATGCTCCCGGGTGGGGTAAGCCCCTAAAGAGGAGGCCGTGTCTCAGCGCATTTGTGGAAGGGGAGAGGGGGACATAAAGGAAAGGTGGAGAAAGGGAATTGGCAGGGCACACTTCATCTGCCAGGGCGACAAGTGACGTCACGGCTCGACTGGCGTGCAGCTGCCTCACGCTGACAGTCATTCCAAAATACAGCGAACTGTTCAGAAGTATGTGTAATAAACTCTGTTTATCGGAACAGTCGTGTCTTCCGAGTAGGATTTCGATGTTTTCATCATCTTTTCTGATTTTTGTTCAGTATCCCTTTAAGATTCTTATGGTGTCTGAACAGTGTCTCCAAATTTCTCTCTTGTAATGTTTCTATAAAACTTTGTACATTGCCTACTGTGTGCTTAAACCTTTATACGCAGAATGGTGACCTTACCTCTCCTTCATTTTCAAAGGTTCCTTTCTAAAATATTGGATTTATGGTGACATGGAGCCGACCATATGGTATGTGAGATTTCTTTCATGTTACTTAAGATTGTTTCAGTCTACCGATTTCAAACTTGTGGACCTGTGGTTGTAAGATAGTAACCACCACAGCAGTAACAATTGGTCAAGAGTCTGGTCAGGTGTAGGTCAGCGCCTTTTGTTGTGACCATTCATTTAATGTGCAAACTAGAGAATTTAATTGGATGCAGCAATTGGGAAACATGTGGAAGATAGATGAAATACTTTTGAGGTAGTTTCTTACAGCTTGCAAGTACTTGTAGAGAGATACAAACTTGAATGATATGCTGGAGACATTAGCTTAGCTTATCATCTTGCTTTTTACTGTGGGCATTGGGTAATAATTGATATAAGGACTAGAAGGATTTGTTCATTTGACATATCAGCATGAACCAACTCAAGGCAGTATATGAAAATAAATTTTACAAAAAATTTAAATGAGTGACAAGGTTTCTGTGTCACCTGCTAAAAAAAGTTTCCTCATTTGCAAAATGAACGTAGAATTAATATTTTGGTAAAAGTACATGCTGCTCAAGGGTCTTGTAAGTACAGCATAAAAAGGCAAATTTGGCAATTCACTTAAATTTTAAAATTGTGACTAAGGTTTATTTTATTCACTGATTTCATAGAAAGGTGCATGTGCATACAATGTCTAAACTGTTTTAGTCATCATGTTACAATTGAACCTCAGTGCAACGAACACGGGTGTACCAAATTAGAGGACATTTCAAGGTGAACTTTGAAATGTCGTTGGCCTTGCCTAATCTCAGTGAGTAACTAAAAATTCACCATCTGAGACAGGAAGAGGCTACAAGCACAAGTACCTGTATAAACACAGCCATGTGAGCAACAAAGACGAGATATTCACAGTTGACTAGGAGGAAGGTCTGGCACAAAAATAAGATTGATTAGTATACAATAAAAACTATAGTTTTCTTAACACAGGCTTTTTCAGCTGTAATATACCTACTACACGTCGCAGGCTTGTTGCCAGAAAGAGGTATTTGTTCATTTGTAGTTTCATTTGAAATTGTGTCGCTAGCTAATTAAAGCGTGGTACCTTCACTGGTTATTGTATCTATGCATGGGTGCGGACTACTGCAAAGAATTGTGTAGACATGTGCCTGCTCTTACGTCATGTTAATGCGTTCAAAACAATGTGGCTGTTGCTGCCTAGGGTTGGTGGTCTGCAGACAGTATGGGGTCTGATTGACCTGCGGCTCTTCTGGGCATTGGTGGTCACCGGCACTGCCCTCAGAACCGTGGACCAGCTGGCTGTACTGATGCGAGACTACTTTCTCACTAAGGTATGCACTCTCACATTTCTTTCCCTGCTTTGTTCCAAGCCTGCGTGTGCATGTATGTGTATTAATCGACATCATTGTGGAATATTGGAGACACGTACGTGTACAGGGTGGTCATTTATGATAGGGAACATGCGAGTGTACGGCCTGGGCTCTGCAGCAGCTGCATAGAGCACGAGCAAGTGGCAACAAGAGGAAGCACCCTGCCTTGACATAGAGTACACCAATGCGGCAGATTGGGCATGTCGGTAATCCCTTTTGAAGAGAGCTAAAGGTGCGTGGAAAATGGGCGAAAAAGGGCACACATATGGTAGATGCACAGAGGCGCCACTTGTAACAAATTTATTGTTGCAATGCTGTTGCTACTTTTGGCATCACATAATCTGACCACATCAATGCACAGAAGTCCAAAGCCACTAAGAGTTTCAATATGCTGTTGTCACACCCAGAAAATCAAGCTCTCAAAGCATTGCGAAAATTCTCAAAGCAATCAAAATCAAAGCATTGTAAAAGGTGTGGCTGTGTTCCGTTGTTTGACACGTGCAGAATTGTTGATCGAAATAGAAATCAGCTGACAAGGGAGATCATCGAGGCACAAGAGGTTGTGAAGATGGGGGAGATGTGCGTAAGCATGCCGTCAATGGCTCTGACAAAAAAAGAAATTGATTTTCTGGTTGTGACAATGCCGTTTTGAAAGTGTCAACTCTTAGTGGCTTTGGACTACTGCACATCGATGTGGTCAGATTATGTGATGCTATCAGTAACAAAGGTATTGCAACAATAAATTAGTTGGATGTAGCACCTGTGTTTGTATGTGTGGGCCTTTTTTTTGTCCCTGTTTTCCGTGTGCTTTTAGCTCTTCAAGATATAGAGTAGTATGCGAGTCATGCTGCTAGTGTGTGTAAAGAGCTGATCTAGAACTTGCTGTACCTATAGCAGTGCTTCCTAGTGGTAGAGAAGTGTGCCGCCGCTTGTCTAAGCAAAGCTGCGTATTTCATGGAACTTTCAAGTTGCCTCTCATGTTGATTTTGTCATGATTTGATTAGAAGTACAAAGAGCAAAATGTTTGGCTTGGATCTTTAATACTTTTTTCTACCTTAAAGGAAAGGAATTGCAGATATTTCAGAATAGAATCATGTTAAACGAACCAGAAGAGACTAGGAAAGTATGTTCCACTTAGCAGGAGTTCCACTTAGCAGGAGCAGCAAATACAAGATGAACCAAATTAAAAGCAGTTTTTCTGTCTAAGCAACAATTCCATTTAAGCTATTTCTGTTTACCAAGGTTATACATACTGTATCACTATTTACTCTCACAAATGTTTTTTTTTCTTTTGAGCATCTAGCTGCGCTAAAACATTTTTTCTCTTGACAGGGCTACCAGTTTCCTGTCATGGTTCAGTGTGAAGCGGACAGGCCCTTGCAGCTGTCGACGGCCATGGCATCACGTGGCTGTGCATTTGTGCAGGTTTGTGATGCTGATATGACCGAAATTTTATGCAAGATAGAAGCAGTTTGGGACTGCACTGGTACAGTAAAACTTATAAAAGGTGCCGATATCTTGGAATTCGTCGCGAGATGTTGATGGAAATGAAAAAACATGAATTATAGTGGTCATGCTGTTCACAATAAGTAGGGATGAACGAATAGTAAACTTGAGGTTCAAAGCGAGTAGTAAATTGGTCGAATAATTTTGAATTGAGTGGTTCGAATAGTGTATATCACATATTAAGAAAAATGAGCATTTTTGTCATGACCCAACTAACTTGCACAATATTTTTAAGAATTGGAACTAGACAGGTGTGAATGTCACTTTTTTGGTTCAAAGTGAAGTGGAAACAACTTTGATAAGCTTGTGCGAATATTCGAGCAGTTCGAATATTCGAACGAATATTACAGTATTCGAATTCGCTTCAAAATGAATTTGAATTATTTTAAATTTCGAAGTACTATTCGAAGTGAACGAATAGACATATGTAAACCTCATGTAACCCCCTGTAAAGGTGGTTTCACTGCAGTGCAGGGGTGCTGTAGCGTGAATACACCTTTCCAGAGAAAATCCGTACTGCAGCGAAGCCTCACTTCAAGGTTAAATGAACAAATTACCCTCACATCGATTCATCACTTTTTAAATTCAAAGGCTCGTTATAGCGTCTTATATGCTCTAAGTAAAGTAAATTTTAAAACATATTTTACAGGTTATCACTTGCATTCTAGCGAAAGTCAAATCCTGCTACTATTCAAAGTTGCTTCTACTTCCCTTTGAACCAAAAAGAATGACATTTGCATATGCCTTGTTTCAATTTAAAAAATATTGTGCAGGTTAGTTGGATCATGACAAATATGCTCATTTTTCTTTATAATATGTGATACACACTATTCGAATTCGATTAGAAATTTTTCGACCAAATTGCAATTCACTTCGAATTTGCTTGGAACCCAAAATTTACTATTCGCACGAGCTTAAACTTTGAGTTGTAGCAAGATGTGTATAGCAGGATGCAAGTTATAACTCGTACATTACATTACACTTAAATACTAAGCGCATATAAACCCATATAACACCATAACCGAGTTGGAATTAATGAGGTTTTACTGTAAAACCACTAATAGATTTTTCCTTTGCCTTTGGTTTTTTTACTTTTGGTTGCGATGTGTTACATGTTCAAAATTGGTTTAGTGTTCGGTGCTCCAAAATTCTTTCTGAAGCCCCACATGCAGCTACAGACTTTCCAGACAGAGAGCGGGCCATGTTTTGGTCTGAATACGCATCTAGGCAAGCAAGTTTGGATGAAACCTGCTTTTTTGTGCTTTTTATAGTGTACACTTGAGTGCTCATATGCTTGCGGCCTTTGCAGTACCTGAGCTTCCAGGACTTCCGGCACCTGGCTGAGCATTCTGGAGCCCGCCGAGCACAGGTCTTCGCAGTCAGCACGCCCGGTACGCCGCCACGTTCGCTTGCACTCGTGTCACACGGGCACTTGAAAGCTTTTTGAGCAAGAAGACTTCTTCTGAAGAAGTTTCGCCAGCAGACACACAGCAGAGAGCGATCTCTGCTTCAGATTGAGGCCCGTGTACTTAGATTTAGGTGCACGTTAAAGAACCCCAGGTGGTCGAAATTTCCGGAGCCCTCCACTACGGCGTCTCTCATAATCATATCGTGGTTTTGGGACCGTTAAACCCCAGATATTATTATTATTATGATCTCCGCTTCAGAAGCAGTTGTTTCTGGAAACTGAGTTTGTCGATCTCTTTCACAGCCTTTGTATAAGAGTGGCCTCAAAACCAGTGGGTGCCAGCAATAGTGAATTGATGAAAAAAATGAGCAAATATTTGTTTTTCCGTCACCTAGGCTCATCATAAAAACCAATACCATATCTCATAGAAGGTGTAATAAACCCTTGTGTACTCTCGTAAGCAGGTTGAACGGGCTGGGGATATCGTGCGGGGACGCACGGACTTTATGCGTTTTTACTTTATATATCGAGATGCATAATTTTATTTTGACTGGTTCAGTTTTCAAAGCTACTGCCATGCTCTTGATGGCACGTTTGGAAGAAAACACTAAAAAGAGATTGTCGGTGCCGTGTGTTTGCGAGGCAATGCCTTTTCATTAAAAAGACTCAACTTTGTCAAAAGACCTCTTGTGTGGAAGAGTTTTAGCGTGCTCATGTGACAGGGGTATTATACTCCGTTACATGCTGAGCTATTTTAATTCGATAGTGTTAAAGAGCTCGTTTCGTAGAAATTCTGGTGTCGGCGTCGTTGGTCGTGAGCGAAAAATCGAGAAAGGTGCAAATCAAATAAACAATAAAAAAACCTCGCTTCGAGTGAGCATCAAACCCAGGCCTGCTGCGTGTCAAGCAAGTGTTCTACCACTGAGCCACGCCAGTGCTTCAAAATTCCTTCGGAAAAGACCGCTATATGAATACCGTGTAGTGGGAGGCATGTAGTAGTGCGTGGCAGAAGCGTTGAATCGCACAAGGCGTAGTAACATTTGCATTGCGCTACGAGGGGTTGTTTTAATGGCCCACCCATTGCAAAACGGTCAGACATATTTAATCATCATCATCAACAAAAGCATCAACAAAGTGACCTGCTGCGTAGTTTGTGTGCCTTATGGATGTGCAGCAGGCCCTTCATCGATTCGCAAAAGGAAGAATTATGGCGTAGTGGACACTTGGCTATCGCGCATGTGTTGGTCCGGTGACGGCAGCAAATATCTATCAGCGGGGCTACGCAGCTACAAGAGACAATGTTTTATGTACCGCTGCTATAGCAACCAATGGGTCGGTGGCAACTCTGGCGTTTGCCACACGTTGCGTTTTTCGCTCTTGAGATACGCGGCATGCATTTCTAATTTTAGTTGTTAGCATGCCATAGCCACATTCACTGACTATAGTCGGTTAAAACCTAAGAATAAACACAAGCTCCATACACAGCTATTACTGTCCCATCAAGAGATAATTTGCGTAGACATTCCGTACAATTGTATTTGCTAGGCTTGTGCGAATAGTAAATTTTAGGTTCAAAGTGAATAGTGATTTTGTGCAATAACTTTGAATCGAATAGTTCGAATAGTAGTATATATCGCATATTATAAATAAAAATGAGCATTTTTTGTCATGACCCAACTAGCTTCCACAATATTTTTAATAATTGGAACTAGGTGTGTGTGAGAGTCACTTTTTTGGTTGGAAGTTAAGGGGAAGCAAATTTGAATAGTGGCAGGATTTGAATAGTAATAGGGCCCGAGCTATAAGTGGTAAAATATGTGAAGTTTTAAAATTTGGTATACTTAGCTCATATAAGCCCTCTCAACACGCTTTTAAACTTAAAAAAGGATTAATCGAGGTGTAGATAATACATATGTACTTTAACCTTGAAGTATGGCTTCGTGGCTGTGCAGATTTTTTGGGGGAAGGTGGTTTCATGGCATAGCGTCCCTGTGTTGCAGTGAAGCCACTTTTTCAGTGGGTTACATGCTGTCAAATATATGTCCATTTCTATGTCTATTCATTTTATATGTTTTATATATGTTTTATATGTTTTATATATCTATTCGTTCATTTCAAATACTTTGAAATTGTGAATAATTTAAATTCATGTCAAAGCGAATTCGAATACTGTAATATTTGTTCGAATATTCGAAGCTCTCGAATATTGGCCCATCCTCAGCCAAATGACATACTTTAGGTAGGAATGACAAGCCTTTCATTTTCAAAGTGGTACTTATATGACAGAAAAAATATTTACGATTTGAAGGAAAACAGCTTGCACAACTCTCTTACATAGGTGATTGACAAACACGCAGTGGTTTTGTCGTCGGAGCTTGTATTTATTATTGGGTTGTAATGGATTATAGGGAAAGTTTCCCGAAACACCGGTTGCTACGGCAACGCCTTTTTGTCTTGAAGTTGCTTCGTCCTGCCGATAGATATCCACTGCCGTCACTGAACCGATGGGTGCGCAGCGTTGTTACTTTATCTGGTCGATTGCGCCGCGCGACTATCCTCTCCTAAAGAGCTCTTTAGGAGAGGATATATGTGGCCAATGTGACCTTGGTCGATGTGTTTTACAGGCTGCCACCCGCTGCACTGGGGTGCTCTGTGTGAAGCATGCCTGGTGCTTGTGCGCCAATTTTGCCAGGCCCTTGGGCAAGTGGATATCCCGCCACCGACGCGACCCACTAACCCCCCGCCTGGCACACCTCAAGGTGAGCACTGTCACGAGAAACGCTCGATCAGCATACAGTGACAAAGTATTCTTTCAATTCTGTACTTTTGACAACTTGTTTGCACCATACTGATTACCACAAGAGAGAGCTAAAGTCGGGCTTTTCATTCTTAAACGTCTCATAACAGTAGTGCTTGCATGCCATTGTGGCATTAGGAATTTCGGAACCAGTTAAGCCTGGATATAAAGAACTTGGTAGAATCGGCAGTTTATTTTAGGTTGAAAATTGACCTTTTATGCAAAGTACAGTCGCCAGATTGTTTACTGGACCTGGCAGGGACCGAGAATAGTCCAAAAAATTGATCAGTTAAAAACACGTTGTTAAACCAAGAAAATAAAGTTTATATGGCTTATAGCAGCTTCAGGAAATTTCTAATAATGCCCTGCCTCATGTTATGCTTGGAGGAGAGCAGATTGAATTGTACAGTATATAGACTCTCATTAAAAGGAATCTGAAGGGACCAGGAAAGAATGTTCCATTTCACATGAGTTCCATTTACTGAGAGATCAACGGGGGTGGAGAATTCAAGTACAAAAGCAACCATATTAGAGGCAATTTAAACAGCAATTCCGTTTAAGAGATTTCTGTTTACTGAGAGTTTGGTGTATTTGGGCTGCAGTAATGGCTCTGCAGTAGTCTCTGCTGCCATTGTTTGCAAGCAGCGCAAGAGGGAGAGATAATATTCTTTAATGAAATGCCCGGAGAGGTTACCTAGCCTGGTTTGTCGCCTGGCTTGCTACTCCAGGTGTCGGGTGATGACTATGGTATATACAATGATCACATATACACCATACACACACAAATAGTACGTAAAGTCACAAACGCACATATATACATAAAAAGAGCCATTCACAAGCTTTGGTTAAGCTTAGTGTTCCTCAAGGACGCCGACAGCGCTTTTGTACTGCACATCGCACAACTGCTGTCTTGCCACGCCCAGCAACTCCACCACATACCGTATTTACTCGATTCTACCGCGCCCTCGATTGTAACGCGCACCCGTTTTCCGCGACCAAAAAAAAAAGAGTAATACATCGATGTAACGCGCACCCATTTTTCGTGAGAGAAAAGAACAAAAAAAGTCCGTGGGAGTCAAACTTCGCACATTCGAAGAACAAGTATTTGGGTTTTAAAGAACTAAACTTTCAAAAAAGTAAAACACAAAGTCAAAAAGCGGGCCTTGCCGCTAAAACTGTCACCACTACGGCGGCGATACGAGTCGGGTAATGGATCAGTCCTCGTCGCTGTCGGACAACTCCTTGTCGCTTTCAACACTCTTCGATTTCGGGAAACCGGCCCAGCTTTGCTCCACTGAAACCTTTTCATGAAGCTTTGCTGTAAAAAATCTTCTGCTTCTGTTTGCGCCAGTCTCGCATGCACGTTTCGGGAACTTCAAATGACCGCGATGCGGCCCGATTTGCGTCCGTCTCTCTGCACATGTAATAACTATTCTTTTAAATGCGGCATCGTGGTGCACTCGTCGAGTATTTAGAGTCGGCACTTCCATGCCGTCAATGCGAACGCAGAACGGGATGACAATCTCCTCAGCGTACGTACAAACTGAAAAAATGGCAGTAATGGCCAAAGTGCGTAGGAGGCGGCCATTTTGAAATGTCGATGGCAATATGATAACCGAGTTTCTTTTTTTTTTTTTTCGGTACTCGATTCTAACGCGCATGCGATTTTTGGACTCGTTTTCCCGGAAAAAAGGTGCGCGTTAGATTCGAGTAAATACGGTAGTCATAGTCATGCCCAACACCTCCACCACAAAGATGTTGCGTAAAATGTACTTGAGGAGAACTTCTTCTTGGCCTAGTTGGTATTGTTTGCTGTATGACATACTGCCGCTAGTAAAAGACACACACACAGAAGAGAGTCCTATTCGTCTCTTCTGTGTGTGTGCTTTTTACTAGCGGCAGTATGCAGTGATGGAAGTGCTGCTCCAATTGCTCCAAACTGCTCCAAAAGAGAAATGCTGCTCCATGCTGCTCCAAACTGCAATTTTTGTTAGTAACTGCTCCGGACTTGCTCCGAAATGGCACTGGTAAACTGAAAACAATGAACTTTTAAGCACATGATCATCCAGCAAGCCTAAATGAAACAAAAAAACAAGCTGTCTACTATCATTCTATACTCACGGACAACTTTTCTTGGCAGTGAAGAGAAGGCTGCAGAGCCAAACTGTGCGTGTGCTACCGCTGAAGAATATAGTCCCACAATTGTGCCTGTGTTTTCTGCGTGAGAATAAAAAACAACAATGCTCTATTTTCTACTGGACACTGTTTGAAAAGAGGCGCAGCGTGCACCAAGGAGATATAAAATTTATATTTGTTTTACTTTGTGCAGTGTCATTTCATGTTTTTGCACGTGTGAAAACGTCACACCTTTTACATGCACCTCACAGTCAAAATAGCGTCTTTGTCTTCAGATGAGCGCTCATCACCCTCCAGCTTTTCCGATGACTCACCTAAGGAGCTTGTGACTAATTTCACTAACAAATGGCTGTCTATGCAGACGAAGCAAATAGTATGCAATGTTATTATTCAACCACCGTCACTCGAATAATCAAACAGCCGTCACAGGAGATATGGAAGGTTCACAAACTGAAACTAAATTTGAAACGCGCGCCAAACCGGACTACTTTGCAGAGCAGTACATGTGCAGTAGCTCCGCCCCCATAGTCTTTCCTTCATTGCCAAGAAAAGTTGTCCACGAGTATAGTATGTATGGTATGCTAGTATGGAGTTTCTATACTGGCTCCATACTAACATATCGACAATGCCACAAGTAGTGGCATTGTCGAAATAAGAAAATAACAGATTGCTTTGCGCTATTACTGATTATAAACTACTGTACGTGATTGTGGCTTCTTTTATGATTTGGGGCTCAGCTTTATCAGTTTCATAACATTTCTGCCATAAGACCCCGAAAATTTAAATTATATAGCTCATCTTATTTAGTGTTCAGTGACCACCCATCTGCTTAATTATTTGTTTTTGTGCAATTCGCAGTGATAATTGTACATGCAGTATGTTTAATAATAAGTATTAATACTTACGAGATGCTTAAATAATGCTTTATACTCCAGGTGTCGTTTGGAATATTTTGCCATCTGCTCCGAAAATGCCAATAGCTGCTCCAAACTAGCATTTTTTCTGCTCCAGAATGTGCTCCAAAAAGCAAAATGTTGCTTCCATCACTGCAGCATGTCATACAGTACGTAAAATAACACGAGGCGTGACTATTTACAAGTGTATTTGCACTGATGTGCACAGCATCGATCAAGATGGAGGACAGCACCCACAACAGACAGACAGGCCAGTCCTCTTTGTCATCTTCTGTACGCAGAATGTCTGGCTCTTGATGGGTTAGCTACGTAGCAATATTGTGGTTTTGGCATGTAAAACCCCTGATATATTATAAATGTGGCTCCAGGGATCATGTGTCACTGTTTGATGTTTGGCTGACTGTGATGTTGCAGCTCCAAAAACAACCGAGGGTGCTTCATTCCTGCGTATGCGGCCTCTGGCAGTGGCTACACCACCACGTGAGTCGGTCCCTTCATCCCCTTTTACTGTTGTTCTTTAATTGTAATTTTGCAAACACTGGAGAAATTGGTTTTTCTGTATTTTGGTTGATTCTTCTGTTTAATGTAGAAAGCTGGAAAGGTAGACCTTCTTAGGCCTGCCTGTCTCAAAATATGACTTTGTCTTTTAACAATGAAGCAGTTTAAGCTATTGGTAACTTGTGCTCCGTCGTGCAAAACTCCACGGGTGGGTATCCGCCACAGGAATTAGGCAAGCCCCACTACTTTGTACAGCAGGTGTGAGTGTCAAACGAAAACGAACACGTGAAAATGTGGGAAAGAAAGAGATAGAAAGAGAGAGAGAAAGAAAGCGATAGAAAGAAAAAGAGAAAAATAGAGAAATAAAGGGAATAAAGACATAAAAAGATAGACAGAGAAAAGCATAGAAAGAGATACAAACAGACACGAAAAAGAGGTACAAGAAACATAGAGAAAAAAAAAAAGAAACCAGGAAGCCACCCAGCTGTACTCTTCCTTTAGGCTTGGATCTACTAGTTCGAAGCTGGCACAATTTTTTTTCTTAGATATTTAGCAAAATAAAAGCTTGATTGTTGATGTTGTGGGCCTCAACTGCGGTGTACCTCCAAATGGAAATGCTAATAAGAAATAATTGGTGAAGATGCCCGTCAGGCATATTTATGTAGTGTGAAAGTGCAATTGCTCTGTAGCTAGTTTCAAACCGTGAATCATCCCCCATTATAGGTTTTGAGGTTGGAATTAAACAGCTGTGTCAGATGTAGCTGAATCTGGAAGTGCAACAGTGTGTTCAAGTAGTTTCTGAATTGTTCGCATTTGAATTATGCCGATTGTGCTTCACATGTTTTAAGTGGGTTGGAGAAAGGGACTGAAGGGGCTAGAGGTTTTAGTCATGACAATACATAATGAAACAGAGAATGAAACCAGGGGAAGCATTAGGGAAATTTAATGTTTTGGTTAAATGAATTGTATAATTAGTAGAGCTGTGCGAATAGCAAAATTTTGGGTGCGAAGCGAATTTGAATAATAAAGATTGAGTGCGAATCGAATCGAATAATTTCGAATAATTTTCGAATATTTCTCAAACATTTTTCGAATAATTCGAAGTGAAATTACAGAAAAAGTTGCAGAGAATCCCTAAGTATGTTCTTGTGAGATAGCAACATGAAAGTGTTTCTTTTCGCTAGGTTGATGAAGCGCTGGTGGGGTCATATTTCATAGTTGTCTTTCTTATCAAGAATGAGGCAATGTAGAGGCCGAATTATATTTATGTACATGATTTGGTGCAACCAAAGTGTTGCCGACAACACTTTACACGTGATGGGCAAAAATGCCATTTCCTCAGCCTCTCCTCCTCTCTCAACTTCTGTGGAAGGCCAACTGGTGTGGTGGACAAGGGTTTGCTCCCTTCAAGTCCGGAGTTCCAAATCTGCCTCGTAGATGTCAATATTATAAGAACATCTGAAATTTTGGATGCTAAAAAGCTTCGGCGTCCGACTTTTTGGACTTCCTACCCAAATTTCAGGTCCAAAGCAGCATTAATTGAGCGCCCAACTCTGCCACATCTATTATCTCCATATTGGAACCAGCATTTTCTTGAGTTAATACATTTGCGACCGTAGCGGAGCTTGAAAGGCAGCTTTGCCGCATTACGGGGGTGTGATGAGGTGAAGCATATTGAAAATCTAGGGACCACTTCCAAGCGGACGTTGACTGTCTCTTGGCTAAGTTCGACCGTAACGGACCTTGAAAGACAGCTTTGCCGCAATACGAGGGGTGTGAGGAGGTGAAGCACATTGAAAATCTAGGGACCACTTCCAATCCGACGTTGACTGTCTCTTGCCTAAATTCGACCGTAACGGAGCTGGAAAGGCAGCTTTGCCGCAATACGGGGTGTGATGAGGTGAAGCATATTGAAAATCTAGGGACCACTTCCAATCCGACGTTGAGTGTCTCTTGCCTAAATTCGACCGTAACGGAGCTTGAAAGGCAGCTTTGCCGCAATACGAGAGTGTAATGAGGTGAAGGATATTGAAAATCTGAAGGGTCACTTTCAACCGGACATTGACTGCATTTGTCTTTGGGAAGTTCGAATAGTTCGAATAGTAAAATTTCAGTGCGAATCGAATCGAATAGCAAACACTATTCGAAAAATATTCGAAATTTCGAATATTCGCACACCCCTAATAATTAGGTAATAGTAATAGGGAAATGGAGGTGGATAAAGAGCTCCTCTGAAATGTGCATCCCACCATTTGTCACTAAAAGACTTTCATGAGTGGTATGTCATGTAAACAGCAGTTTGGATGGTTTCGAGACAACTTACAAAAGGAAATTCACATGGAAACATTAGGTACATATTTGATTTCTCGATCCGCCATGGTGGTCCAGTGGTTATGGTTTTCGACTGCAGACCCGGAGGTCGCGGGATCGAATCCCGGCCGCAATGGCTGCATTTCGATGGAGGCAAAAGGCATTGATGAGGCCCATGTATTTAGGTGGATTTAAATGCACATTAAAGGGACACTAAAGTGAACCAATGAATTGGTTTAGATTGATAAAATTGTACTCTGAGAACTCTATTTTTGTTGATTTCACCATCATAGGGTTGTTAGTAGCTGAGAAAATCAAGGTCAAAGTGTCATTTTAAAATTTCCCGCTAAAATCTGCACGTGACGTCACGGATTTTAAGCTGTCTTTTTCGTATTTTCGCGACGTTGACTTAATGAAATTACCTGAAAATTGATATGTTAAGTCTCTGGCCCCCTCAGAGGACAATGTACTTCATTTTTACCGATTACGAACGATGTAGGCCCTCGTAGATGCAGTCAAAATTTACGCCGTCACGGTGTTTGGTGCGGGAACTGGCATTGCCAGCCACGTTTTCTTTTTGCTCTTTTCCTCGCTTACCAAGTGTCTCCTCGCGGCAAGCATGGTGTTTTTGGTACAGTAGAACCCCGCTGTTACGTTCCTCAATGCTGCGTTTTCCCGGCTGTTACGTCGTTTTCCGCCGGTCCCGGCATAGCTCCCATAGGATACAATGTATTGGGAACCCCGCTGTTACGTCGTAACTGTCGGACCGTTCCCGTATGATACGTCGCGAAGTGCGCCCGGAGCCGACCGAGTGACTACCAAAGAGAGCGGCCATGGTGTATTTTCACGCAGCTTGGCCTCGTTTGACCGTAATATTAGCCGCATGAGAGGCGCAAGCAACAGAATCTTTCAATTGATGCAAACAAAAGCATGGCCTTCGAGATTCAAATTGCAAACATGGCGTCTATGACGTAACTGCTCGCGAAAGCAAGGCCTTCGAGATTGGCATTTACTATTGACAAAAGCATAGCCTCTGAGATTTGCATTGCACAACATGGCGTGTATGACGTAATTGCTTGCGAAAGCAAGGCCTTCGAGATTGGCATTCACTTCTGCCATCGCGTTGGCGTAGACTCATCATCATCGTTATTTGTCGGAGAACGGGAGGAATTCGAGCTGGTTGGAGCTCGCATGGTCGTGCGTGCGGTTCGCGGTCGGACTCGCCGCGCCGGTCGTGATTGCGTGTGCTTAGTTCTTTCATGCCTATAGCTGTTGGTGTTAAAAAAATCACATACGTTGATTACATTTCTGTGGATGAGGCCGTCCTAAGCTCCGCGTTTCTATCCATGACTAGATCGCGGCTGAGCGCGCCAATTTTCGTGCTGCTCGTAAGAATTGAAATAAAATTCTGTACCACTAAATATTTTGCCGTTTTTCCTGTTTTTCGGCTCTTACGTTTCCAGTCTCTTACGTTTATTTCCTACGGTCCCTTCAAAAACGTATCAGCGGGGTTCTACTGTATCAGGAAAGTGTAATTTACTTGTACGAGAAAAATCGTTTTTCTCTTTAGTCTCCCTTTAAAGAATATCAGGTGATCGAAATTTCCAGAGCCCTCTACTACGGCGTCCCTCATAATCATATTGTGGTTTTGGGACTTAAAGCCCCAACAGTTGTTATTAGTATTTCATTTCTTAGAACTCTTAATGTTTGATATTGTGAGAAAGTACTGCACTGGTCACCTAACCTGCACGCTAAAGTTATGGTCCTTTCTTTTCTCTAGCTGACCCTTTTCAAATGATGAGCCAGGTCCAGCCACCACCGCCTCAGCCAAAACTGTCAATAGTAAGGCGGGTAAGTAATAGTACCAGCCAGATAAAATGGCCACTCGTTAGAGAGGGTTTGCTTGTTTGATATTCCAGTACTATATGCAGTGGCTTTTCTATATAACAGGTTACCAGACGATGGTGTCCTAAAAACATTTAAATGGCCATGCATCTGCAATGACACCCCTGCAGAAAATTTACACCAGCAGTGCAGTAGCAGCAATGGCAGTGTACCTAGTTGCTGCACTGATAACTTTTCTGGTTGATCTCTGTGCCACCAGGTGGCGCTACCAATATAGCCACTCGCTTTTATGCCTCGGGTATCCCAATGAAAAGAAAGTTTGCAGACAGACTACTCTCTATTGTAGACATCTGCATATAATACTAGCTTTCCAAAACTTTGATGCACATAATCTTTCCTTGTGTTCTGCCGTGTTCGGGTAACAATGTTTCCTACATTATATTTCGTGCACCTAGTCTTGGTTTTTACTGTGAAATGTGCAAAGAATCGAGCACTTGTTGACATTACCATCGGGAACTGCGACAGTAGGTTAAAAGGGAAACCAAGAAGGCTGGTGCCTGCTGTGCTGAACAATTTGCTGAGGCCTGCATGCTGCATGCTGGTAGAACCGTTATCCTGTTTCCTGGTAGCGAGCTTCATGATGGCAGCTCAGAGATAAGCAGCAAGCAGAGAGTGATTGAGGAGCCAAATTTTAACAGTGCTGCGGTGTTACCGTAGAGGGCGACCAAAGTGGTGGCTGGCTCTCCACGCAATCGAGCACGGCAGCCTGTGGGCCAAAACTTGCAGATAATCTGTGACATGTTTAAAGGCTGATTGACAGATAGTTACCAAGTGTGCACCTTCATCCCCTGCGTGCCTGGTTTTAGAAGCCATATACAGTAAAAGCTCATTAATTCGGATTTCTAGGGACTGGAAGAAATGTCCGAATTAACCGAATGTCCGAATTATCGAATGGTCGAAATAAACACAATAAATGCACGAGTTTTTTCAACATACCTTTACTTAACAAAGTAATCGCGGATGCTTGTCTGTTTTCGAGCAGAAATTCGCGCGGACACAATTTTTCTGAGCCCTTCAAGGTGCTCAGCAGCTCGCATGATGTCTGCAGTACCGCAAAAGTTTCACCCGTCATCCACGCTTTTCGGTTGGCACGGTAATCCACGGGAAGATTGTTGATGTTCTTAAAGCAGCGTGGCTTTTGAACCTTTCCGATAACGAGAAGCGGCAAGCGCTCTGTTACCGTCACGTTGGCGGATAAAAGTACGGTTACTCGTTCCTTGCTTCTTGCCGCCGATTGAAGGATCCCCTTTCATCACTCTTCATCACTTCTTGTCGGGAGAGCCCGTTATTCAGAGCACGCAAAATTTCTACTTTGGTGGTGAAGTCCTTGGCCTCGTACTTGGGCCGCTTCGCCGGCGTTGCCATCGGCGGAGAGTGCGGTCGCACGAGAAGTCAGCACAAAAGCACCAGCAACGATCAAGCTAAAGGAGCCGTACTGAAACGTTCCTCGATAAATCGGCGATCAACGATGCAGCACACCAACGGTACAACCAACGGTACAGTGGCTAGAATAGGGAAGTGTGATGAGCGGCAAGCGGCGCCTACGGAGCGCATTGAAGCCGCCGCGAGGGGGCGCGCGCAGTCGTTTATACGTTGTTTGCACGTTTACCGGCGGTGAGTCGCGCACGTTCGTCTTCGTTTCTTTTTGTGCGGTTGCTGTCTAACACCAACGCTTCTGTATGCATACTCATGGCGCGAAAACAAAGTCATTGTTTCGTCCCGGGGTGCACTACAGGCTACAAATCATCTAAAAAGAAGTATTCGCTGTTTGGCGTTCCGAAGGACGATGATCTTTTGGCGCAGTGGCGGAAGGCGATCCCGCGCGCTGATAAGCAGCTGCAAGAAAACTCCGCTGTGTGCGAGCTGCACTTTGAAGAGAGATACATCTCCCGGCACTTCGAACACACCGTGAACGGCGAAATTGTACGCATTGAAAGAGGCAGGCCTCTGCTACTGCCGGGAGCTGTGCCTACGCAGTTTCCTAACCTACCACATTACCTGTCGAAGAAACTGCCAGCAAGCAGGAAACGTGCCGCAAGGAGTGTGGCTCCAGCTCCACCCTGCAAGAAAACTGCGTTGGAGGACCTTACGCCTGTGAGTGTTGACACCGAAGATCCATTTTGCTGTTCATTTGATGACTTGACCCTACCGTCAGCTGCATGGGGAAAGCACACGCTGAGTGCTTCGCCCAAGACAATAGCTTACAGCATGTGTCACATTGTGCAGGATAAGCGCGTCTTGTATGCGGACAAGCTAGTTGTCTTTTCACAGGGAGTAGATTGTTTGACGCACGAAGTTTTCGTCAAAGGAGTTCAGCAGCAAGGTCTTGCGTGTGATGACCCCACATTGCTTCTCAGAAAAGTTGATGCCATGAAGATTTGCCCGGGTGCTGGCACTGTACACGAGTTTCCATTTGCTCTTGGCAATAAGAAGCTTGTGTTTTCAGACACGGCCATATCGAGCCAGAAATGTCTAGGCGTCTGCAGTGAAGGCAAACAGTGCATTTCCTGCAAGCATTTACGCAAAGCTCTTCTAAACCAAAGATCGAAAAAACGGCGCAATGCTATTGGAGCAACACTAGCAGCACGCGTTTCCATGCGTGGGAGAGCGAATGCACAAGCCACTCGTCGGCTGAAGGCCAAGGTTTCACTGTACACTCAAACTATCCGACAACTGCAACGACAGAGCGCTGAGCTTGAGGAAGACGTCCTTGCAGACCGGCTACAAGCCCTCCCACCAAAGCAAAGACTTGCTGTTATGCAATGCTTTCAAGCTGCTCGCCGCAAATCAACAAAAGGCATGCATTACAATCCCAATTGGTTGTTGGATTGCATAATTATGCGAATGAAGAGCCCAAGGTTATACGAGCATGTCCGGCGAGAAGGTATACTGATCCTCCCAAGCAGAAGCTGTTTGAAAGTCCACATGCGAAAGTTCAAAAGTGGGTTTGGGTTTAATCCTGCTATTATGACCGGGATTGCGAGCAAGACCAAATCAATGGACGAATTCAAGTGCCACGGTGGTCTAATCGTGGACGAGATGAAACTTTCCAAATGTGTGAATGTCGGTGCTGGAGGAAAGTTGGAAGGCTGGTCGACCTGGGAAAGTTCACACTGGAAAGTGACAAACACCTCCCCTGCGATCATGGTCTCGTCATCATGTTTCAACCTTTCGCTGGTTCCTGGCACCAGATACTTGGTGTCTTTGCTTCGAGGGGAAACGTGAAGGCTCAGCTTCTGTCCAAGATTTTAATACAAGCAATTCTCCTCGCAGAAAAGGCTGGACTGAAGGTTGATTATGTCACAGCGGACGGAGCTTCATGGAACCGTTCAATGTGGTGCCTTTTCGGAATTTATGGCTCTTCAACATCGATAAAGCCATCTGCACCACATCCCGTCGACTCTGGAAGGCGCCTCTTCTTCATTTCGGACTTTCCACACTTGGTGAAATGTGTTAGAAACGGCCTTTTAAAAGCAAGGTACGCAACACCTGAAGGTTCTGTATATATTGAACATATCAGAGCAGCACACAGTAAGGATAAGTGTCCACTTACGCTTAAAGTAATGCCGAAGATCACTCTTGCTCATGTGAGCCCTAACAACTTTGAAAAGATGAAGGTGAACCTGGCATTCCATCTTTTCGGTCTACAGGTAATTCGGGGCCTGTATTTCTACAAGAAAGATGTAGAAGAGGAATGGGGTGACCCTGCACCAACACAAGCCTTCGTTCTACTGATGTGGAAGCTGGTGAAAGCAATGACAGCACGCATTCCATCAGAAGGGCTAAAACCTAACTCTGAACATGAAAGGCACATCAAGGATGTGTTAGACTACTTAAATCGGTGGGAGGCTCACGCAGAAACTTCACCAGCAGGATTTCTTACAGCAAGCACTGCCGAAGGCCTAAGAGTGACCCTTCAGGCTACGCTTGATCTGATGAAGTGCCTTCACTAGAAGCTTGGCTTCAAGTACCTGCTGACATCCCGGCTAAGCCAAGACGCCCTCGAGAAGTTGTTTGGCATCATAAGACAATTTTCTGGTTGCAACGACCACCCTACTGCTACACAATTCCTGCTCACCGTGAACTGCCTCAGCTTCTACGATTTGGTCAAAGCTCCCAGCAGTGGAAACTGTGAAGGTGGTAATCTGACATTTCTTCTCGGTGCTGAGGATGCAAGTCAGGAGCTGGATGCACTGCTGGACAATGGCAAAGTCGAAGAAGCTTCTCACATGATAAAGAAGGCTGCAAAGCTCCCTGACCATGAGTACCCTGAAAAGCTGAGCGACTCGCGGCTAGTGTTTTTCATGGCAGGTTATGTTGCGCGCAAAACAATCCTGAAGACTGCGTGTAAGGAATGCTTAGACGAGCTCCTCGTTCCATCAGACGAAGCTAAGGAAGACCTGGCGATGTTCACCAAGTTCTGCGACAACGGGGGCCTCCTTTACCCTTCGGAGAAGCTGTTCTCGTTTGTTGACGCCCTTGAAATCACTTTTTCAATGTGGTTTAGCTACAACAAGCTGCACAGCGACAGCTTGGAAGAGCTTGTCTCCTGCTTGCAAAAAAACGACGTCACACTCGGCTGCGCACAACATGGTCCGAGCCTCACCAAGCAGGTGACAAAGTTTTTTCTGCTCACCCGCTTGCATTTCTACACGAAGGCTCTGAACAAGGAGAGAGCGTCTTCCCGTGAAAAGAAGAAGCACCTGAAGCTCAGGCGCGTCACTTAGGTGCTCAAGGCAGACAACGTCCTGTGATGTGCTTGTGGACTATAAAACGTTTTGCCCCTGGATGAAAAACAAACAAAAGAAACGTGCAGCTCATATGCATCGCGCTCAGCAACATCGATGAGTGAGAATGTATTGCTGTGAACAGATAATGAGTCACCATTCCTAATGTGTTCCGAGACCAGTGTGTACAAAATAAAATGTTTTCTTCCGAGTTACCGCTCGGAACTCTTGTATTTGCGTTTGATTATGCGTTAGCAGAAGTAAAGTGGCTATAGCGAGTCATATATATTGTTACGAATGATGGGTGTTTATTTACAGACGAGGGCTTGAAGAGATGATGGTTCACCGAGGCAGCCATCAAGATGTTGCAAATAATGGCTCGCAACTGAGTTTGTCGTTCTCTTTACCACCCCTTGGTCACATCGCTAAAATACTTCAGTGGCATCGCGCGCTCACTTGGAGTTCCAGAAGCTAGCGTAATTACTCCGTCGCCATTGGAGGCCATGCACGACAAACAATACTATTTAAAAAGTTGCGCACTGCCAGCGCGTGCGGGTGATTCCAGTCCCCGCGCAGCGCATTTGCCGCCGCGGCCGACGTGCAAGCGTGTGCCAGCGCCACCTGGCGGCTTCCTTCCAAGGCGGCACGCGCTAGCCGGCGCGTTCATCACACTTCCCCTATTCTAGCCACTGTACCAACGGGAACAAAGCAACTAAAAGCAACAAAACCCACACGCGAAAAAAAGGCGTTCAACCAGTCTCAATCCAAGCCAAGTCGATAATTGATGTCCATGGCGATGCTGCGTTTGAGCTTCACTTTTGTTCCGAATTGTTCTTTTTTCGTTTTCGAGCCTTGCCAGCGGCCCGAAAGTCGCCGAATTATCCGATTTGCGGTCAAATCTGTCTGAAATAACGAGCGCCCAGTCTCATAGAGTGATCCGTATATTTACAGGGACCAGATGACGTGTCCGAATTAACCGATTTTCCGAATTAACGAGTCGAATTAACGAGCTTTTACTGTATTTGCAAGTTTCAGAGACTTGTCACATGTGGGCGGTTGAACTGATTTGTACTGTATTGCCTCATGCCTTAAACAGCATACACAGCCAACAAACACCTTAAAGGGACACTAAAGAGAAACAATGAATTGGTTTAGATTGATAAAGCGTGCTCGGAGAACTCTTGTGTATTTTAGCGCCACTGGCTCGACGAAATTACCCCAAACTTGGTATGTCAAGTCTCTGGCCCCCTGAGAGGACAACGTACTTCGATTTAACCGATTAGGAACTACGTAGGGCCAAGCAGGCACCGTCAAAAATATGTGATGTCACGGCAAATGGTGCGGGAATTCCAAGGTGGCGTCGCCACCTGCATTTTTTTTTTGCGCATTTTCTCGCTTAAGCGTCTTCTCGCAGCAAGCGTGGTGTTTTTGGTATCGTGGAAGACTACTTTACTAATGCGAGAAAAATCGTTTTGCTCTTTAGTGTCCCTTTAAGATTCCTTCATTCAGAAGTGAGTTCCTGTTTTTGGGATTCTGCCTATACTTCGATGATAGTAAATTACGGCAACATAAGTTTCATTGTGTATCACGAAGTATTTGCGTTACGAAGGTTTTACTGTATGTGAAGCAACCTCGGTGGTTCTTGTGGGGACTACATTGGTTTCCCACTTGTGTGTGTCTTGCAGTATGTGTGTACTGTTTCATTAAATTCCTTGCTGAATGGATGCAGATGCTGGATGCCCTGAAAAGCAATCCTTTAACAGCTTACTTCATCTCGGAGTTGCCTGATGTCAAGAGTAGGCAGCTGTTTGCCGATTGCCAACCTCTCATCTGGGCCATTGAAGGTTCGTGCTTTCATTCAGGCATTCAGTGTTCGGTATGGTAGCCGAACCAGCACTGTCCTGCCAAATCCTCCTCTGGCGTGCCGCCAATGTCTCCTCTATTTTTTTCAATGCCAGTACAAACGCTCGCTCCTCAACGGGAACCATTTGCCTGCCCTAGTTCATGGAGTTGTTGCGGTGCGATGCCGTGCATCTAAGTGTGCAGTGCTGCTGTTTTCATAGAGATGTGTTAAATGCACCATCCCTCTCTTATATCATGCGTTTGTCAGATTGGTTCCTTCGTACTCCTTTCTTTGTGGCTTGAAGCAATACGGCCGCCGCCTCACAGCGCTCGTGTGGCATATTTTAAAGCCAGCGCATGCAGCAGCGTTGCAGTGACACGTCCCCATTGGTAGCGCGCATCACGCCGCAGACAGACACGTGCCATCTCAAAACATTGTGTCTTTTAGAGAGCCAGTGTGACAGCCACCATAGTGATCACGAGAGATACAAGACTCGGCCCCATGGATAGAAACACAACTGAACAAAATAATTACCTTCTTGTACTTCTGTCGTGGGGCACGACCTAAAGGGTACTCTCCCCCATGAGCGCAAAGCAAGTGTGAAGGCTAGCTGACAGGGGAGAGTAGGAAAGGACGAGAGGAGAAGGTCGTGAAGGGTTGAATCGGGTGCATCTGACTGGCATTGAAAAAATAGAGGAGGCACTTGCACCTGCTTAGCTGCATGTTGTTTGGTATTCATCAATAGTGGTTAATTTGATATTCAGAACTGAATAACTGTTGCCAATGAAGTTTACTAGTTGGGGACATCCTGTAATGTTGGGGACGTCCTGTAATTGCTTGGTTGTGGTTGACCATTATGGAAAACATAAGCATTTTCTGAAATACATATAGGCACCCAGCACCAATTTTTAAAACTGGAACTCTAGATTCACAGTGAGATGCGTGGCTTTCCTCCACCTAACATGTTTAGCTGCCACGGTGGTCTAGTGGCTGTGGTGCTCGACTGCTAACCCAAAGGTCGCAGGGTCGTATCCTAGCCGTGGCAGTCGCATTTCAATGCAGCCACAATGCCATTCCCGTGTACTTAGATTTAGGTGCACGTTGAAGAACCCCAGGTGACCGAAATTTTGGGAGCCCTCCACTACTGCATCTTTCATAATCGTATCGTGGTTTTGGGACATAAAATTCCAGCACTTATCTTATATTAGTTAACGTGTTTCTGTACTGCAGGACGAATCGCGTGAACTGGGACAACAATGCGTTTTTCTATGCTTTTCAGGGCTTCTAGGCATGGAGTGTCTAGCAAATGCAGTCCCAACTTTTCTGTCAAATAACCTGTTTTTAATGATCAGATACTCTCATTGGAGAAACACCTCTTAGTTTACATGACCATGGTCCTTCATTTTTGGGTTAAACTCGGTAATTCTCCTTTTTTACACCCCAAACAATTTGTAGGAAAGTCAAGTTAAACCTGATTTCTCCCTGGAGGGCCATCTTTTTGTAAAAGCTAAGAATTCAGCAGCATTTCAGTGAGTGGAAATTGCTTAAGAGTAATTGCTGCTTAAAATGAAACTGTCTCTAATTTGGTTGCTTTTGCAGAGAGTTAAATGGAGTGACAAAATTAACCCATATATTCCCAAACTCAGAAAAAATGACAAAACAAATATTTGTTTTTCACAAAAAGTGTACTTCTACCCTCAAAAGAAAGCACAAGTTCTTTATTTATTGCCAGGTAAATGCAACACTGTTTTTCGAGCCGTCCTATACATATAGGACACTGGGCATTAGGGGTGCTATGTGCGGGTGCGGTAAACCTTGAAACGTTTCCCGTGCACACTGACATTGCACTTCTTCCTCTCCATGACGTCTTTCATGCAAAGCGTGCGTTTGCCCTGAGAAAGCGGTCGGCATTTCGCGTGCACTTCTTCCTCTCCGTGACGTCTTTCACACAAAGCATGTGTTTGCCCTGAGAAAGCGGTCGGCATTTCGCGTGCACTTCTTCCTCTCCGTGACGTCTTTCACACAAAGCATGTGTTTGCCTGGAGAAAGCGGTCGGCACGTGACAGCGTGAAAAGCAAGCAATGTCTAGGCTTGCACACGTTGAGAATGAGGTCTGCTTGATGTGCTGTAGGTGGCGCCAGTCATCAGCTAAAGAAATAGCAATGTTAGAGTGCATCAAAGAAGTGTCCTATATGTAGGACACTGGGCATATATGGGTTAAGAAGTTCACAGAGATAAAAGTTCACAGATAGGGTAAACTGGAGATCATTGGTAGAGGCGTTCAGGGGCGTAGCCAAGGGGGGGGTTGGGGGGGTTCAAACCCCCCCCCCCCCCCCCGAAATTTTTCAGTTTTGCTTGCGTATATATACACGTACACATACAAACGCACACACGAACATACATAAAGTATGGTTGAACCCCCCCCGAAAAAAATTTCTGGCTACGCCCCTGGAGGCGTTCATCCTGCAGTGGACATAAATATTAGGCTGGAAATGATGATGATGTATTTGACTGATGCTCCCTTGTACATATTTCTCAGCAAACAGAACCCTTTTAAATGGAACCTGTTTTTCTGGTCCCTTCAGATTTTGTTTAATGCTGTTATAATGTATACGCATGTGTTACAAAATCAACAAATGTTGCCCGCCTTGTTTAAACAAGTGATCAGTATATAGTATCAGTCGTATTTGTACATGGCATGCTTCTTTATGACAGCTGCATGCAATATGTATTATCAGTGCCTGCTGGCCTGTGAAAATGAAAACTCGTTGCGCACTTAGCAGCATTCTCTGCACGAACGCAACACATTGCATGTATGACAAGCCTTAGTCTTAAATAGCTACTTGCTTCACCTTAAGAGTCATTTGTATATAACCTCTTTAGGCAATACTAAGTTACAGCATATTGCCCTGTAGTTTAGCCACGTTATATCATTAGACATTTAAGGTGCGTTTTTGACACGTCCAGGTCTGTGCTTGCTGGTGTGTGCTTCCAAGACTGAAGACCAGTATGGTGTGGTGCAGTTCAGCCTACCGAACATATTCAGTGCACTGCTGGAGCTGGATCAGGCAAGCCGCTTTCTGTTCTGTGTTCCAGAAGAGGTTCTTTCAGAATTGCGCCAGTAAATGTAGCAGAGTGTTGCTTACTTTATAGTCTCGCAACATCTTTTTGTGTTGTACCGTGCCTCTCGATGATCTTCCCTGCGTCAGATAATGTACTGATGGCAATGGTAGCCCTGATTTTATGAACTCTTGGTGTTTATCAATTGACAATTTCTTAACTCTGCTTGAATTTTACTTGAGTAGCGCATTTATTTCTTCTAATGACTCACTCTATGTACAGTGCAAAGGCATTTCCATTGGTTCATGTGTAACTCCTGTCCTATACAACATCTTTCTCTCATCTATTGACCAGGCACTTGCTAGAAAACTCAACTCGGGTCTTTGTCCCTCAGTTTTTAGATGTGCTGACAATTTTCTTATGTTTCTAAACACTTGTAGATCTTTGGCCGCTTGTGACGATGTTAACCATGTTTTATCAGTTTTTAGACAGCATGGCAAAGGCTTGACGTTTATGCCTGGAAAATGCCGGGAAAAGAAAGCCGCGAGACAGCTCGGAGAAACTAGCTACGAGCCGAGTGTGTTGTTTTATGCGAGGTAGCTTATGGCACGTGTTCAGTGTGCCACCCCCTGGCTACTCCTCCGAGTTAACCTGGCTGATTATATCCTGAGATAACCGGAGTAGCATAGAGCTGTTATGCTTGTCTGGTGTTGCCATATGTGGCAATGTACACGCAGCTGCTGGAACGTCATGGCAAGCGTTGCTCCATCCTGCGTCGTCCCAACAGCAGCTCGGGCCGTGAGCTTCGTCTGGGAAGGGCCTTGGCAGCTTCGGTCTCAACTGGTCTTTACCAGATGTCAATCACATTTAAACAGCACCTTCTGTAAGTACATTAAAGGTTCATCATAAAAAATGTTTTAGTGAATTGAAATACTGAGTGGATGATGACGTTTGCATAACATTTATCCCTAAAGCATTAAAAGGGCCCAGCACCGATATGTTACCCACCAAGTTCTGGATTACAGTGCCTTTGCTGTATCATCCCAAGATGAATACAAAAAGAATTAAGAAAGCCGATGTGCGCAAAAACTTATTGACCTTACAAGTTCAAAATATAAGGAAGCAAAAAAAGACAGACCTCTATGTACTTTCCTCACCCAGCAGAAGCTTGCCCTATCAGCTTCCAGTCAAAATCTGGATTTTTATTCAGTGGTAGTGCAAACGGTCGTCCGTTGTTACCTTTTTCCAGCCGCCCATTGTCATGCTTTCTGATGGATGATTGCTGCATCTCTCACTGTGTCGGAAACAGTATTAGGATAATGTGCTCAGGCTGCACATTGTGTGGCTATGTAAACTGAAGACCTTGCAGGATTTTGCTAGAATGCAGCAATCATTTCAGCTGCCGAAAATGTTGCCTTTCATTGTTAGTATGACATGTTACGGTAGCCGTGCATGTGAAATAAAACGTTGTGCATTGTTTGGTTACCTTTCAAGCAGCCGATTGAATTTTAGACTTCGTGCTTAGTGGCATGCAAAATGCGAAGTTAGTCTCTGCACAACCATGTGTTTGAAGCTTAGTGCAAAAACCTGTACAGTATAAAAGACCGAGTTCACTATTGCCCAGATCTCTTGTGCCACTTGAGCAGAAAACTGAGTCTTTCCCTCTGCAAATTCAAGAAATCAAGAAGCTGTATTTTTCAGTTCTAAAAAGTGGACTGCGGTCATTCTATAAGATTGTCGGTATGTAACCATGGCAAGTTAAATTTATCTCATTCTGCCAGGACAAGTAACTCACTAAAAATAACTGTACAATGCATGCATGTGAACCACTGAAGCTGTGTGCTTACCAGATTGTAAGAGTGCCAGGGCTTATGAAAGCAACTGCAGTCAAGTTTCGTTATAAGCAGTGGCAGCTACGATGGCAGTCCAACATGATCTTGGTGGTGATTCAAGCTTTGGAAGACTTTTGTTGCAGCATTCCAGGACTTCAAATGAAGTAGAGATTAAATGTCAAATCGCCTATAAAATAAACTTTCACTCAATCTTGTATTGCAGTATGGCACTTGGTTTTTGCAATTGATGTGTTTTGCTTACGGTGTTTATTAGCAAATGGTAACTGTAGCTGGTTCATTTTTGTCAATCCTGTCCACCAAGTAGTGCGTTTTCTTTTATTTCAGGTCGATAGACCTCACAACGGAAAGTAGGCGGCGCCTGAAGCAGTTTGAAGATTTCATTCGATAACTCCATTCTAATACGAGCCTTTTGTCCGACATTTCTTCCGGTGCCAACGATCATTGTCACTGCCAGATTTTCCTGTCATTTGTACATATGAATGTTTTATATTTCTTACCTGCCTTTGTGTTACAAAATAAATAACTTATACGTAACAAAACACTGCCTACTGCTGCAATTGCGTCAAGCGTTGAATCTGTGTTACCTTAGGGGATGCACACGGCACTGCTGGTGATGTGATAGCTGCGCCAAACTGCTCCAAAAGGCCAATCCTGCTACATTTTTGCTATACTGCGCCAAACACTTTTTCATATTTCGAAAACTAAACTAATCTCTCGAGGTCAAAACGCCCTAGCATGCGCCTTACAATAGCGAGCAACATCTGTCCTTCTATCCTTATGTGCGCACACCATGCTACAGTGGCTGTAAACAAGCATAGATTGAGGAAAATGTCTGTGTTTGCGCAGTGCTGGTTGGACTACATGTATATTACACCATGACTGCTTACCACGTAGTCACCGGAGGAGCATATATGTGGCACTATAACCAAAAGATCATTTTTCAGAAGCTGCGCATGTGCAGGACGTGACGGACAGATAGCCGCGCCATTTCGAGAATCGAATCTTGTGAATGGGGTTAAATTCGCATTTGCTTAAATTTGCAAGTGTTGAAAGGCTAACGTCTGCAGACCTGTGGTGCCAACAAAGCAATCGCAGAAACAACTTGTGTAGCAATTGATGTAGTTCTAAATCCTGCGCTAAATGCAGCTCCGCTACTGTGAAAACCGAGGAAGTGCTGTAAAAAACCAGTGGCCCAATACAGACAACAACACGGCATTGGAAAATGCTATTAGCCCAACACCCTACCTCTCTGTTGACGACATGCGATGGCTATGTGTGGCTCATGGCTGGCCATGTGGCTCTGCAGTAGTTTTCCAGCGTGGTCGTGTGTGCGCTGTATAGTATCACCTAACAGGCACCTTAGTGTTGTATCACCTAATTGTTCTCATTAATTGTTGTGTATACTCGCGGACAACTTTTCTTGGCAATGAAGGAAAGGCTACAGAGCTGAATGACGCGTGTGCTACCGCTGAAGAACATAGTCCCACGAATGCGTCCGTGTTTTCCATGTGAGAATAAAAAACAACATTACTTTATGTTCCACAGGACGCTGTTTGAAAAGAGGGTCAGCGCGCACCAAGGAGATATTTATATTTGTTTTACTTTATGCAGTTTCATTTCGCGTTCTTGCGCATGTGAAAACATCGCACCTTTTACGTGCACCTCACAGTCAAAATGGCATCTTCGTCTTCAGGTGAGCTCTCATCACCCTCCAGCTTTTCCGACGACTTGCCGAAGGAGCTTACGATGAATTTCAGTAAGAAATGGCTGTCTAAGACTGTCACGGCCGCTCGAATAATCAACCAGCCGTCACAGGAGATATGGAAGGTTCACAAACCAAAACTAAATTCGAAATGCACGCCGTACTGCACTACTTCGTGGAAGTACGTGTGCAGTAGCTCCGCCCCCGTAGCCTTTCCTTCATTGCCAAGAAAAGTTGTCCGCGAGTATAGTAATTGTCATATAAACTGACAAAAAATCACCCTTTCCATTGGTGGGACCCAAACCTTCAATCTTCGATTTATGCATCCAATGTTCTGCCAAATGAGCTACAATGGAAGCAAGAAAGTAATTTTTGCACAAGCCGGCATGCCACCTCATGCAGAGGTCGGGTCATGCCCTCTGGCAAAAGGAATTCTACACTCGCCACCTTGGCTACGAGCGGCGCTGGCTAACACTCCCAGGGATTACATGTAGAGAAATATTCAACAAAGTGGACAGTGAAGTGCCTTCCATCGTAGCTCAGTTGGTAGAGGACCGGATGCATAATTTGAAGGTTGTGGGTTCGAATCCCACGAACGGAAAGGGTGGTTTTAGGGGCGAAGCTCCTTAAGGCGGCACCCGTTCGTCCCTCATAGTCGTAGTAGTGCGTAACCAGTCGTAACGCTAGTACCAGATCTTGACCTCCAAGGTGGTGCCGGTGGGAGATTTTTCCTGTGCATTGTTGAACAATAAAAAATTAGCAGCGTGCGTGTTAACTAAAAGCCGAATTCTTCTGTCTCTCATTCCCCATTAGCAGCCATTGGCATGTTCCAGTAGGAAACGTTAGTAGAAGTAGAAGTGTAAGTGTTAGCTAAAAGCCGACTACTTCTGTCTCTCATTCCCATTAGCAGCCATTGTTTACCTCCAAGGTAATGCCTGGTGAGATTTCTCCTGTGCGTGATTAAACAATAAAAATTTTGTTCAAAACGCTGTTGATTGATGAAATAAACCAACGAAAGACGCCAGATGTTTTCTAAAAGCAAAACGAAAGAACGCCAGATGTTTCTAAAGCAAAACGAAAAGACGCCAGGTGCTTAACGAAAGACGCCAGATGTTTTCTAAAGCAATGGTTTTCTAAACAATGAAAATTCACAGCGTACATGTAAAATTAAAGTGAGCTGCAAGTCGTCATAACTCATCGAACCTTTAGTATAAACGCGCTCGATCTCACGTCAGTGATGATGTACTGGGCAGAATTCACGGAAGATTCACGGTTTACCGATGAACCTCCGCAGCTTCACCCACTCATCATCATTCACTCCGTGGATATGCTGCGATTTTTTTTCGTCCAGCTTCAATTTACGTAAAAATTACTACATCACAGTTACAGACAACAATTAACGTACCCTATGCCGAATTGTCTGCTGGATTCATTTGGTCGTGTCTAACTAAAGAAACAAGCCCCTCGAAAAAAATTCCCCGCCTTTCATTCTAGCAGGCCATTGTCACAGCATCACCACTTTCAAGGATATTGTTGGAAAGCGCAAGTGAAACGTGATGTCGCCTGCTACACTGGAACGTTACATTGTTCATTGTCCTGAGGTAGTTTAACAGAAAGTGGCTGATTATGGCTCGTGATGTCCAAACAATGGAGTGTAGAATTACCTGGAGTCAAGGATCCAAATGCCGTGTACCTGCGAGGAAACTTCAATGGTCTCTGAAAGTAGGTGATGCTAATGCAATCGTGGTGACAGATGGAAACAGCAACACACAGCAGCTTTCTATCAAACATCATCATCATCATCATTATCAGCCTGTTTTAGTCCACTACCGGACAAAGGCCTCTTCCAATGATCTCCAGTTTACCCTATCCTGAGTGAGCTCATTCCATTATATCCCTGCGAACTTCTTTCGTGACTCCAAGTAACTCTCTGCCTTCCTTGACTGCGTTCCCCATCCCTTGGTAACCATTCTGTTGCTCTTACTGTCCACTGGTTGTCTGTTCTGTACATGCTGTACGACAAACACTGCTTATCAGAACTGTTTCCCCAAGGGACGATCAGCACTTGCCCAGTGTGTTGTAATCTGCACACTTGTTTTGTTTTATCTATGCTAACCATTTAGCATAGAGAAGAGGGCGAACAAAATTTATTAATGGTCCTTCATAACATATCTCAGGCTAGTTGGTCGATCATCGCAAAACAAAAACAGCGCGCACTTCACGGGGACACTGAAAGGGAAGGCATCTTCTCTTTCTGTGTGCTTGTGAAGAGTGTGGTGTTTTTGCTTTGTCATCATCCTGCATTGTCTGTAGTAGACCAGATCTCAAGTAATCTAGAATTATTTCTAATTTTTTTAAGGTCTGTCCAACTCGTAGCACTGAAAATTTTTAATGCATTTAACTTGCCCTGAGAAAAAGTAAAGTGGCTAACTAATGCGAGTAGCACTGTTGATGTTTAGAAGAGGAGACCCTGTTTCAGAAACGTTTTTTTTTTTTTCGTTTATGAGCAGATTTTTATTAGACTTTCACAGCTTATGTATTCTGCTGTGCTGACTTAAAACATGCAATTATTGTTCTAATACAATATGTAGTTTTAAAAATATCTAATAGTTTTTGTATTGGGAGCAAGAGTTATCTTCAAACTGAGAGTTGGCAAGCAAATCGGCATATCGCAATAACCTGGAATGAATATACTGTATGAAGTAAAACAAGAATGGAACAATAGTTATGGTACGTTGAACATCGAGCGAGTCGGATGTCATGCTGGGATTTTGTACATGAAAGTTCCAACATACCATAACTTTTGTTCAAGTGGGCCTTGAATATCCATTCTTGTTTTACTGCGTACAGTATTCAGTCCAGGTTATTGAGACATGCTCCGAAAATGGGCATGCCAACTTAGCAAGCACGCTGGTGCATTTGCATGATTCCCTCCTTCTGACAAAAATTTGGAGCACAAAGGAACGAGGACAAGAAATGACAGGACTGGTGCCAACTAACAACCGACAGTTGTCAGTTGTTAGTTGGCACCAGTCCTGTCATTTCTTGTCCTCGTTCCTTTGTGCCTCCAAATTTTTTTCAGAGCATGCACCAACTAGCCCAAGAACGCGCTTTAGTGTTTTTTCCCTGTCCTTTTCCCCAAATGGGCCTTGGGCAATAACTTCAGTATGTTGCCGTGATGTTGGGCTGGTTGGAAAGGATGCTTATTTGAAGATAGTAGATGATAGGAAGAAGCAGGCCCGCAGCCAGGAGTTTTTCGGCTGAAAGCCTCGACTATTTGAGAAAAACGCCTATTTTATGGTTTATTTTGGATAAGACACCATGTGTCATCATAATTTCGGGGGGAGGGGGGGCTGCCCCCCCCCCCTTGGCTACGGGCCTGGCATTGTCTATTTCGACAGTGCCCGGCATATGTCCTCTTCAACCATTAAAACCATTAAAAGTCATTAAAAATCAACCATTAAAAGCATTGCTAACAGAATAGACTGCCTGTGCGCACATTACATCTGGCGACATGGTGGGATACGTCACGAAAAAAAACTGCGACTCCTCCTAATCTAATGAGGGGGGGGGGGAGGGGGAGCCTTTCATCCCCGAGAGGGGCATAAGTATTTTTCAACAACTTCCATCTCATTGTTGGATTGTAAGCAGCAGAATTGTGTTGATGCATTCCATGACTCAAAGGCTTAGCTTTTTCACCTTTCCGGAAACCATTATGGGAAGATGGGGGGGGGGGGGGTTGGAGAAGAGCCGAATATAGCTGTGTGTTAAAAAGGCCCTGCAATACTTTTTCAAGTAACCATCGAATGGCTTCATTAAACAAGTTTATTGCCTCGCGAATCGACCGTCACAAAAATTTTTAGTCTGTGAAGTACAAGCGGAGTTACAAAGATTTGTCACACGCTGTAATGGTTTTCTGTCGTCCCGACGAGCGCGCTGGAAGCTAAGCAGGAAGGGATGGCACGGGGGAAATAAGTTACGTCACATGCGCGTCATGACCTTGAGCACTTTTTCTTTTCTTCGAACGCGCGGCTTACTTTCTTCTGATCGCGCGTGAGGGCTCGTGGCGGCCTCCCGCGGAGGCCGCAGCAACTATGTAGCACACGATGCTCAAATCAGCCAATGGCCGCGAATTTGGGTATATATGGCATCGTTTGTCGAAAGAAGAAACGATTTCTAGCTGACTGAGAATTAATTGTGAATTCCAGGCCGCGTGCACGTGCTATGACATTTGGCTCGAGTGTTCTCAAGAGCCTCGACTATCGATCTGCAGCGTTTTCGGACCATGCTGAAAAAGTGTTGCAGAGCCCCTTTAACAATGAAACGTGGAAGAATCAGCGACGACAACGTTGAAAAACAACTCCTGTTGAAAATCAACGTCGTGCAACACTATATCACAAAAGCCACAGTAAGCCTCCAGCCTTGTCTCTACCACGCAAGCCACAGCAGTTTGCTGTGGTTTGAGTAAACTTGTGTTATTGTGTTACGGCAGAAGTGTTAATTTCAAGGGTTCGTTTTCTTTGTTATACACAATATTAATGAGAACTAACAGACAATAATGCCAAGGAAAGTATAGGGGATGTTTTTAGTAATAAATGTAAGGTAATTGTGAAGAAAGCAAAGTGGACGAAAAGATTGCTTGCCGCGGGCAGGGACCGAACCTGCGACCTTCGAATAACGCGTCCGATGCTCTACCAACTGAGCTACCGCGGCGGCCATCCCCCCGTCCACTTTATGGGGTATATGTGTGCATTTAAACGTGGGAGCGTCAGTCAGCGCCGCCAGTAGCCATGACGGCGAGTGTGGAACACTCTTTTTCTGCCTTGTTGGCGTCACGTAGCACGTGAACTTATTACGAGCTGGCAGCTGACCAATAATCCCTCGCATACTACCTGAAAGCATCAAGTCTGCCAGAACGAGACCCTCGCTATGAATGAAGGAAAGAAGTGTTAATTTCAAGGGTTCGTTTTCTTTGTTATACACAATATTAAAGGGGTACTGACACCTTTTTTTGAAGGCGAGTGTACTCCGCCATACAAATCTCCTGTATGCAGAGACAACTCTGAGCAAGTGTGAAGCTCGGCAAATGCTGATAAGATATTTAATTTTGATATTAAAGTCAATTTTTCCATGGCGCACCTACTGACATCGACACTAGCTTGACGTCAGGCTACAGTACTAATTTTGGTGACTTCACGCAGCAGTTTGGCTAGTTGTGATGACGTCAGGTACCAAAACTTCCAAGGTGGCCGCGTGTGCGTCACCAAAAGATTCAAAATGGCCGCTTCTACGTCACCAACGGAGCCACGTTGCGGAGCGGCCGTGGAAACGTCACTGTATATTGTGCGAGCACGTGACGAGAAGCTCATACCGTGTTGTGACGTCAGGGTACAGTAGGAACCGAAACTAGCTTTTAAAAACACACTGTAATTAGTTCTTCAAGGTGCACTCGCGCTTAGCACTACCTTTTCTAGGGTCTTGAGGGCTTGGCTTTTCATTTGCCGCAAAATAACGACAAGTGAAAATTTTCGTGTCAGTACCCCTTTAATGAGAACTAACAGACAATAATGCCAAGCAAAGTATAGGGGATGTTTTTAGTAATAAATGTAAGGTAATTGTGAAGAAAGCAAAGTGGACGAAAAGATTGCTTGCCGCGGGCAGGGACCGAACCTGCGACCTTCGAATAACGCGTCCGATGCTCTACCAACTGAGCTACCGCGGCGGCCATCCCCCCGTCCACTTTATGGGGTATATGTGTGCATTTAAACGTGGGAGCGTCAGTCAGCGCCGCCAGTAGCCATGACGGCGAGTGTGGAACACTCTTTTTCTGCCTTGTTGGCGTCACGTAGCACGTGAACTTATTACGAGCTGGCAGCTGACCAATAATCCCTCGCATACTACCTGAAAGCATCAAGTCTGCCAGAACGAGACCCTCGCTATGAATGAAGGAAAGAAGTGTTAATTTCAAGGGTTCGTTTTCTTTGTTATACACAATATTAATGAGAACTAACAGACAATAATGCCAAGGAAAGTATAGGGGATGTTTTTAGTAATAAATGTAAGGTAATTGTGAAGAAAGCAAAGTGGACGAAAAGATTGCTTGCCGCGGGCAGGGACCGAACCTGCGACCTTCGAATAACGCGTCCGATGCTCAGTTGGTAGCTCAGTTGGTAGAGCATCGGACGCGTTATTCGAAGGTCGCAGGTTCGGTCCCTGCCCGCGGCAAGCAATCTTTTCGTCCACTTTGCTTTCTTCACAATTACCTTACATTTATTACTAAAAACATCCCCTATACTTTCCTTGGCATTATTGTCTGTTAGTTCTCATTAATATTGTGTTACGGCAAGAAAGTTTTGAAGGAAAGTAACGCAAAAGTAATTGATTACATTTCTGTAATTGCTCAGTTACTTTTCTGCGGCTGTAACTGACCACTGTAATCAATTAAATTTTAAAGGAAGCAAATGTAATCGGTTTCTTATTTCTGTATCGTGTACAAGTCTGACTGGCACTGAAAAAAATAGAGAAGGCGTAGGTTTTTTGTATGTTCGTGCGTGTGTTTGTGTGTGCGCGAGCATATTGACAGGTACAAAACGTAAGAAATTGTATGTGTATGCGAAGAGACCCTGTAGTTTTTATTTAGTTTGGTGAAGCTATGTATAGCTGTTTCTCGGCGCTCGCGCGCAGGTCGACGGTGGTGCAGACTCATGAAATTTTCTTCCTGAAGGTGGACAGCAGAAGGCTCCTGCTAGGTGCGGTCGAGCCTGCCGTGTTCAGGCGTCGATTAACCTTCGTCGACCTCCACCGTGTCGCATGTGCAGTAGTCTTGCTTTTATACTTCTCATGGGCGGCGTTACAGGGCGTCACTGTCTAACCACCATGAAATCCCTGGGCGGCCCAAAAGAATTCGGTGTCCTCCACTACAGCGTGACTCATAATCAGCTCGTGGTCCTGGCAACACAAGATTTTAATTTGTTTAGTTTAAACATTACACTCGCCAGATGATTCATCTGTGCTAAGATAGCTGCCCTGTTTAATCTTTTTCCAGCTTTTCCTTTTAGTGGACAAAATTGAGGAGTACTTGGCGCAAGTTTGCTGAGCCCTGTATAAATATGCCCATGAACGGGTGTTGGTTTGGTTTGGGAAACTTTATTAGTAAAAGTCCGGAGGCATGTGCCGTAGCACACGGCGGACCGCTCCAACGACGGTAGTCAGGCCTAGACCTACCGCCGCATTGTGGGCCCTCTGGACAGCCCAAAGTTGCGCTGGTATGTCCGGCCTCCTCAGAGCGGAGCCTCACTTGACCGATGCTGTATCAATGGCACATAACGAAGGGCACTACCAGAGCATGTGGTGTAAGGTGGCTAAACCGCCACATTTGGTACATGAATTAGTTAAGTAAACATCAGGATAAAACTTAGAGAGAAAGCTGGGTTAGGATACGTTTCCGTTTGAAGCAATCTCAATGTCTGCGCCTGCGCCCTGTTTAACTTCCTATCTGGAGGAGGAAAAACTCCCCTCCCCATAGCGAAATGTTGAGTAATTTCATTGTAAGTATTGGTTGATTCCTATTTACCAATCCTCCAGGTTGACCCAGAAGTCCTGCATAGTCGCAAACAGTTAACCCTCGCACCCGGGAGTGGGCCACCTCATTGATATTGATAATCCCTTCTCCCATGGATCCCATATGAGCAGGGAACCATGTAAGGTTGCCATCGTAAAACTTGGTTATAATCCTTAGTATGCACTAGATCACTTTCCCTTCGAGCACGTCAAAGTACCACCGAAAAATTGCTGTGCTGCAGCAAAGCATTTCTTGAAGCTACATTTAGTCCTATGAACTCGAAGTATCCTTACACTATGTGCCATGTGTGGTTTCCTATTCATAGACAAGGCCACCTTACGTCTTGTCGAGTGAAGTTGTAGATTCCAGGCATGTCTTGGGGGTACCCACACCGTTAGGTGGCATCAGGGCAAAAATTAAAAATGAACTCGACAGCTGTTTAGCGACAAAGGCAAGTAGCACGTCACAACTTTCATTACTTAACATTTGGTCTGTGAATTTTTTTAACACAAAAAAGGCGGGACCAGCTGGACTGGTCTCACTCCAGGTGCGAGCTGTCTGCAGGCGACGCCGTTTGCATCTCTTGTACAATTTAGCGCCTGACGTTCTACCTAACGTGTAAGAGTATTAGTACTTCTACCTCAAATGTCAGTATTTTGGCCATTGCACTTCTAATGGTCTCAAATTAACAGGCTGATAGACCACCTAACGTGAGAGTTCTGCGTGTCTGCTCCCCAATTTTTACCTAGTAATATTCGCGCTAAAACAGGGTGTCTCCCCTAAGAGTTGACAATTCTGCCTTAGATGCCTTGTCAAACGCGAAAATTTACCGTCAGTGCCAGTGGCGTCAACACGAGTGATGCAAAAAATCATCACGTGATGACGTCACAATATGACGCCATGACGTCACAGGTTTTAGCAACGTGACGCCATCACAAGACATCGTCGCTTGGTGGGCCGATCACGGACGCAATGCAAAAGCAGGTGAGGTGCAGAAAGCTTGCAACGCCTCCGATCTTGGAGGCAGTGCAAAACCACGTTAGGTGCAAAAAGCTTTCGGAGGAGGCCGGGAGAGGATCAGTACATCGACTGAGAAGAAAAAGATGGCTTTCGTCTTCAAGTCGTCTTTGGCGGATGTATAGCGGCACTGTGAGTTTTATCTGCTTTCAGTGTACACTGTTTGGCGCTAGAGCTGTAGGGTTAAGCACCCGGTCCCGCGTGAAGTTGACGCTACGTGCCAGGAGCTGCCTGGACCTTTGGTAGCGAGATGAGGAACTTGACCGCGAGCCGCCCACTCTGCCACCGTCGTCCTCGAACTTGTCGTACGTAGGTGTTTAGATATCTTAGCAGATGACTTTCGTGGTCACCTGGACCTAGAACGAGCGGAGGAAGAAAGACAGAAATAAAGCACGCCTGGAAATCTTTCAGCAACGCCGATGATTACAATTCGTGAAATTCTTGAGGCATAGTCTTTTTTGCCAAGAAATAATTGGAGGAAGCTGTAGAACGTTAGTGGCGTTGCACATATAGGTTTCTATGAACAAAGTGGAACCTGCATTAAGCTGACCGTTATACTACCTTGCAGCCCTCCTGACTTGCTGTGGTATCTGGAATGCTGTAACGCCATTGATTTGCTCTGAACATCGAAGTTTAGGAGAAGATGGCGGCTTGAAGTCACATGATACCGTTGAACATGACAGGGGCGTAGCCAAGGGTTCAAACCCCCCCCCCCCCGAAATTTTTCAGTTTTGCTTGCGTATATATACACGCACACATACAAACGCACGCACGAAGATACATAAAGTATGGTTAACCCCCCCCCCCCCGAAAAAAATTTCTGGCTACGCCCCTGGAACATGAAATATCGCTGGAGCCAACGTCCCGACAGGAGGGCTTGCCTTCGTCAGTTGCTACGTTGAGGAAGACAACTCCTCTTGTCGAAACGTTAACTCGAACGACATTCCTTAGTCAACGATTCCTCATAATTTGCTCTAGCAGCGCTTCTAAACCTTTTGCAATTCTGTGTACGTTTTGTACCGGCGAATTAACGAAAGTGTCTTGCGGAATGTGAGAGCCGCCACGCAACCAGAGCCCCAGCCGCGTCAGCGTCAGCATTGAAGGTATCAGAGTAAAAGACGTGGTGGCACCGCAGTTCCGGCCCGAAAGCCTCAGTCCTGGACAGCCGCTCACGCCAGCGTTCAGCCATGACACGACCTGTGCACCCCAGCTGCATAAAAAAAAAAAAAAAGCTACCGCAGCATGCAGAACACAGAGTTCTCCCTGTGGTTTCACACATAAGTGCACCCCCCAATGAGACAGGAAAGCAGGAGGATTGCTCGTCCAGTGTTTTCGTGTCTGTGGTCTCAACCGCTGGAAAATTATTTGGCAGCGCACAATAAGACAACACACGAGAGGACGAGCGCTGGTCCATCAACTGAAGGTTTATTCGAAGGCGAGTTACGGGATATCGTTGAGCACGAAATATTGCTGGAGCCAACGTTCCAATAGGAGGGCTTGTATTCCATCATTCGCTGCGGTGACGTCACATGGTGACCTCATCACATGGCATCGTCGCTTGGTCAAAGGTGGGCCGCAAACAGGGTAAGCGTTGGCATTAAAGGAGGCAGAGTAATTGTCTACGCTGCCTGCAGTTGTCTGTTTTTTAAGTGCGGATCACTTTAGGGGGCTGGGCTGTCGTAGGCTGTGATCGTATGCTGTCGTCGTACTCATTCTAAAAAGACAGGGCGTGCAAACACGGACACAAGAAAGAAGTCAGGACACCACAAACGCCGACTAACAACTGAAAAGAAGCCAAGTAAAAGACAAGAAGCGAACCGATATTTGTTTCGTAAAACACACAAACAAATTCACTGATTGCTGTACAAGGTTTTTCAGCTGCGGCCGCTTCTACGTATGACAGAAAGGCCACTGCATTAACCAGAGATTATTAGAACATAAAAGATCACTAACCGGAGGCTCACCTTCTAATCTATCGTTATATTGTCGAGATTGTAAGTACGCGCCAAAATTCAATAAATGCGCAGTTTTGTACTGACATAGGAATGAAGAAACGCGTCTGATGATTGAGGCATGGCATATCGAGAATAGTGGTAGCGCTTGTTTGAGCCAACCATCGATTAACTTGCATAGAGATGAAATCAAATGCCTTAACAGTTATCTTTCGCGTAGGCCCCCACGCGTGCCGGATTGATAGGTTCGCCTCTTGCTTGGACATGCGCAGATAAGTTTTCGTGCCTTCTTTCTTTTCCGCCGTTGTGCATCTATTCAGTTGTTATTCGGCGTTCGTGGTGTCCTGACTTCTTTCTTGTGTTCGTGTTTGCACGCTCTGTCTCTTTAGAATGAATACTTACCAACTAGCTCAGCTCTCTGTTATTCTAAGCTGTCGTCGTAGCTTGATAGCCATCCGAGCGCGCGCTCGCGCCAAATATACAAGTATTCTTCCTCTTGTTCTTAGAGCGCCTTGATAGTGATATTAACGCAGGCAAAACCTCATGTAATAAAGAAAGAACGAACGAAAGAAGGAAAGAAAGAGAAGACGCTCAATCTTCTTCCCTGGACTGGCGGGGCTCGGTAATGGGCGTTTAGCCACTGCCTCCCGCAGGAGAAGCTGCTGTGAAAGTTTCATCAGACATTAAATTTCCCTTGTTCGTCGTACCGCTGTTGTCACTGCTTATATCCCCTGTATGCCAACCCAGAGTACGAGAGAGATATCGTTTGTTTGCTGCTTGTACGAGGGGAATCAATTTCCAAAGGTTATGTAGTAGTGATGCAGAACTATACATAACTTGCAACTACGTCACACCGCCGAACTCTGGGATACGATTTCGCGGCATGCGCCGCCATTACCGAGCACATGGCAGCAGACGACACCGACTCAAGCTGTGCGCCTCTCGCATTTCCCGTCAACGCTGCACGTCGCAGCGGCGATTTGCGCGATATTTGGCTGCTGCACGAGAAGTGTAAATCAATAATAAAAAAAAAAAAAAACAGACGCGGGGACGTACTGTTTGCCAAACGTGATCACAAACCCGTGCGACCGCACGAAAGAGCTGCCCGAGAAGCGGAGCACATTGCTTATGCGCGCGTAAACAGGAAGGACCTCGCAAAGGTGCACAACGTTTGTGTGTGCGGGTGTCACTCCATAACAGGCAAGTTATGCTTCCGAATCCCCTCATCTTTTTGCCGAATGTATCACTACGAAGTTATGCGCGAGGTCAATTTTTGTCGAAACGTGAAGCACCGAATTGAACACAGCGATCGCGCCTTGGTTTTAGGGAGGCCCTCTTAGCTCTTCGGTGAAACGAACACCGACTGGGCGCCAAACATGTTATTGGGCCATGGTTTTATGCAGCAATCAGCGACGAAATCTGTACAGTTTGAGTGCCGCTGTAGGTGATTCGTGCGAAGTCGTTTCAACCATTACATGCGACATCACTGACGACACTGCAGGCTGCATAATGTCCTGAACGATTCCCGTTCGTCATAAGCGCAAGGCAAACGATCAAAACACGCGCATTACGCCGAACGATCCGCGCACGAACGTAAACACAGCGCGGTCACTGAGACGTATGTGCTCGGTGATGGCGGACGGAAGACAGGAACTGACGTCACTTGCAAGTTATGTATAGATGGTACTATCGATACTATCGATAGCTGAGACATGATCGAACTATTGATGGTAAAAAATACTATCTATAGCGCTATCGATAGCAAATTGGATGGTATTATCATTAGTATAAAATCAACAGCGCGAATTCATTGCAGAACAAACTTGGTTCCCCGCGCGCGTGGTAAATAGTGGAGCCGGAGGAGCAGGCTGAAGGGCAAGAAAGTTGACATAAATGCGTTCCTTCGTCAGAATGCTTGGCTCACACATGAACATAAAGTCATACTGTTCAGCTGTAGCGGAAAGGAAGCCGTTACATGTGGTGGAACTGCGCGGCTTCAGATTTATATTACATTTTATGATTTCAAATTAAAAAAACAACATCAAGAACTCAATTTGTTAATTGTAAGGTGTAAATGGTTGCTTTTGGATGTGAATTTATTGATGGACATATTCCGCCATTTTCATTGCAGAAATAATCTATTTCTCTCGCCAAATATTGCTCATAAATTAAGCGAAGCTGATTGTAGGCTATCGCAAATATTTTGGCAATACGGCCGGCCAGCAACAGCATCATTATTCACACCACTATCGGAAGTATTGTCACGTGGTTTTGACGGTGAAGAATAATGCAGAAAGACTGGGAAATACGGAGCTCTTTATTTGGGCAGACTTGTGCCCAGAAAATCAAAACTCAAAATAGAAGCGTTATATACTGTGCACTGACAGCGCGGAGAACAGTCGTCGGCCGTCGGATAAATCTGATAATCGGTGGAACGCGTCGTCTTTTATACATCGGTCATCGAACCTTGCAGCGTTATCGCTGGAGCTCACGTAAGCTCTCAAATAAACTTGACTATTGGCGTCCGGCTCGTAATCTTAACAAAATGATCTCAAAGAATCGTGAAGCTTCTCAACCATTACGGCGTGGTCTGCGTCAAAGGTTGCTAACAGTCCTTGTGGGTGAAACCCGAATACATCAGAACAAAGCAATAAACACGCGTGGCAGTAGTATCGCTAGTAATATTAACGATTGTACTGCCGAATGCAAAATCGATAATTTGTCGATAGTAGTACTCTCGATAGTTCGTTTACACTATCGATAGTTTCAAAGAAACTATCGATGCTATCGATAGTCAATTTAACGATAGTTCTGCATCACTATTATGTAGGCTTACCATTTCGGCCAATGATATGAACGAAATCATTGTTAGGAAGTCTGACGAATTATTTAAAAAACCGAAAAATAAAAAATTCCATAGACTATAGGCTAACATTATGACCGAAAATACCAACGAAATCAAACTTTATGAAATCCGCTGAATTACTAAAAAAATGAAAAAAAATGCAAGATTTACAAAGGCGTTTTGGCCAAAAATTCGCACGAAATGAATTTTGTAGAAATCTGTCGAATTAATAAAATATAGAAAGATACAAGATTTCCAAATGCCATAGGCCTCCCGTTTTGGCGAAAAATACGCAAGAAATGAATTTTTAGGAAACCTGACGAATTAATAAAATATCGAAAAATACAAGATTTATAAAGGCTATAGGTTTACCATTTGGGCCACAAATTCGCACGAAATGATTTACTGGAAAATCTGACGAAATAATAAAATATCGAAAAACACCAGATTTCCAAAGGCTATAGGCTTACCATTCTGGCCTAAAATTCACCGGAATTAATTTTTAAGAAATCTGTCGGATTAACAAAATATCGAAAGATACAAGATTTCCAAAGGCATCCCGTTTTGGCGAAAAATACACAAGAAATTATTTTTAACAAACCAGACGAATTAATAAAATATAGAGAAATACATTTCAAAGGCTATAGGTTTACCATTTGGGCCAAAAATTCGCACGAAATGATTTACTGGGAAATCTCACGAAATAATAAAATATCGAAAAGCACTAGATTTCCAAAGGCGAACTTGGGCTTACCATTCTGGCCTAAAATTCGCACGAAATTAATTTTTAGGAACTCTGTCGAATTAATCAAATGCACCATTTCCAAAGGCTATACGTTTTTGATCACAGAGAGAGAGAGAGTGAGAGACAGCTTTAATAACCATGAGGCTTTATATATACTGTGGGTGGAGCCCTTCATCCAGGGCCCGACTGGCTATGAAATGATCAGGAATTCAACTTGACCAAAAAGGAAGAAAAGCTGAAGAATGGAGAAGCTCAGAGTATCCAAAAGCTAGAGACATAGTACTTCGGGAAAGTACGCACTAAAAATTAGTCAACGAAAACGTAACAGCAGCAGTGGCGCAGTGCTTGAGCATCAGCTTCGTGTACTGAAGGTACCTGGTTCGAATCCCAGTGCGGACTGGTGGCACTATGGGTTTTTCTGAGGTGCTGACGAACGCAAAGAACCTGCAATCGATTGTTTGTTAACCGTCATGTTGAGTGGTCGCCCAGAGTGTTTCTCGGAAGGCTTCTGGCGACACGTGTACCTACCACAGCGTCTGTAAAAGGCGACATTGTCAGCTGGTGTCGGAGGCAGATAATCACTGCCGCCAGCCGAAAGGTATGTAGACAATCTTCACGGGACCGACGGGCCATAACATGCAGACATTTACTTATTTTGAAAAAAAAAAGGTCCTTTTTTAACAAAAGAGGACTTCAGTTTCGGTGGCATGGGACATGGCCTAGGTGAGTCCCATGCCAACCAATTTCGTCGTCCTCCCCAAGCGACTAAAGCTTCGAACTGCCGAGCACCAGGCTGAAGCCACGCTTGTAGCTATTTTACCGGTAGGTGCCCGGCGGCAGATTGCTCTGCCTCCCACAGACACAGCGGACGCTCCACTTATAAACCATGCCTGTGGTGGGATAAGAAACGGCCAGAGGACTTCCGACTACCTCATCGGGCCACATTTCGAGATCGTACGCCCGTATTACCGAACGTCAGGTGGGGTACTTCACTACCCTTTAGAAACGACCGGTGGGTTTCCGGCCGGCCCTGGGAATCGAACCCGGGACCTACCGCATTGGAAGCAGGCGCTCAAGTATTTCGCAACCGCTGCGGTGATGCATTCTGCTCATATATGATAAGCAGATCAGTTTCGTCAAAAGGCAACGAAAGTAAAAAACAAAAAAGCGAGATCTCCCAAGGCGCTGGGATTCGAACCCAGTACCCTCTGCCTTCGAAGCTGATGGTCAAGCATTTCGCCACTTCTTGGTGTCTTCAATGGTGTCTTACTAGCAGCACAGACCGTGGCAAACTTTTTAGCCCATTTGTCTCGCCTTCGGACGAAAAATAAAAGAAAACCGCGTAAAGCATTTTAAATTTCCCGCCACTCTAACCACAATGCAACACACTACAAGACGTTGGCCTCCCAACAACACAGACCGTGGGAAAATTTTTTCGGTCGTTTCTGACACTTGCAAGTCCAAAAATACGGGTATAACTCAGTCGCTGCAAGGTGTGACGTCAGAAAAAAGTTTGGTCTTATCGAGGCTGATAAGGGCCTCAACTTTTTCGACTGCTTTTCGATGTCTATTGCTGTGAAGCCAACGCATCAGGGGAACTTTCAGCTCGGAAGCTAACTGTTTGTGGTGATATGGTGCATCCGTTTAGGTCTCAAAAAGCCAAAAACACCAACAAAGGAGGCATGTAGAGGTTCGCTTGATTAAAAGAACTGTGCTCATTATTGCATATATTCATTACGCCGAGCACTTCCTTGTACGCCGTGTCCATTTAATGCGTAGTAGGGCCATCTAAGCATGAGAAACCGGCACCACTTGGAGGTCGTTTTGGTTGGGGTATATATAGCCGATAGCAAGTATATATGGGCTTTTTTTACGCTGACCATTAAAACGACACGTTTTTTGTTCAGCGTAAAAAAAGCCCATATATACTTGCTATCGGCTATATATACCCCAACCAAAACGACCTCCAAGTGGTGCCGGTTTCTCATGCTTAGATGGCCCTACTACGCATTAAATGGACACGGCGTACAAGGAAGTGCTCGGCGTAATGAATATATGCAATAATGAGCACAGTTCTTTTAATCAAGCGAACCTATACATGCCTCCTTTGTTGGTGTTTTTGGCTTTTTGAGACCTAAACGAATGCACCATATCACCAGAAACAGTTAGCTTCCGAGCTCAAAGTTCCCCTGATGCGTTGGCTTCCCAGCAATAGACAGCGAAAAGCAGTCGGAAAAGTTGAGGCCCTTATCAGCCCCGATAAGACCAAAATTTTTTCTGACGTCACACCTTGTAGCGACTGAGCTATACCCGTATATTTGGCCTTGCAAGTGTCAGAAACGACCGAAAAAATTTTCCCACGGTCTGTGTTGTTGGGAAGCCAACCTCTTGTAGTGTGTTGCATTGTGGTTATAGTGGCGGGAAATTTAAAATGCTTTACGCAGTTTTATTCTTCGTCCGAAGGCGAGACAGATGGGCTAAAAAGTTTGCCACGGTCTGTGCTGCTAGTAAGACACCATTGAAGACACCAAGAAGTGGCGAAATGCTTGACCATCAGCTTCGAAGGCAGAGGGTACTGGGTTCAAAGCCCAGCGCCTTGGGAGATCTCGTTTTTTTGTTTTTTACTTTCGTTGCCTTTTGACGAAACTGATTTGCTGATCATATATGAGCAGAATACATCACCGCAGCGGTTGCGAAATGCTTGAGCGCCTGCTTCCAATGAGGTAGGTCCCGGGTTCGATTCCCAGGGCCGGCCGGGAACCCTCCGGTTCTTTCTAAAGGGTAGAGAAGTACCCCACCTGGCGTTCGGTAATACGGGCGTACGATCTCGAAATGTGGCCCGATGAGGTAGTCGGAAGACCTCTGGCCTATTCTTATCTCACCACAGGCATGGCTTATAAGTGGAGCATCCGCTGTGTATGTGGGAGGCAGTGCAATCTGCCGCCGGGCACCTACCGGTAAAATAGGTACAAGCGTGGCTTCAGCCTGGTGCTCGGCAGTTCGAAGCTTTAGTCGCTTGGGGAGGACGACCAAATTGGTTGGCATGGGACCCGCCTTGGCCTTGTCCCATGCCACCGAAACGGAAGTCCTCTTTTGTTAAAAAAAGGACCTTTTTTTTTCAAAATAAGTAAATGTCTGCATGTTATGGCCCGTCGGTCCCGTGAAGATTGTCTACATACCTTTCGGCTGGCGGCAGTGATTATCTGCCTCCGACACCAGCTGACAATGTCGCCTTTTACAGACGCTGTGGTAGGTACACGTGTCGCCAGAAGCCTTCCGAGAAACACTCTGGGCGACCACTCAACATGACGGTTAACAAACAATCGATTGCAGGTTCTTTGCGTTCGTCAGCACCTCAGAAAAACCCATAGTGCCACCAGTCCGCACTGGGATTCGAACCAGGTACCTTCAGTACACGAAGCTGATGCTCAAGCACTGCGCCACTGCTGCTGTTACGTTTTCGTTGACTAATTTTTAGTGCGTACTTTCCCGAAGTACTATGTCTCTAGCTTTTGGATACTCTGAGCTTCTCCATTCTTCAGCTTTTCTTCCTTTTTGGTCAAGTTGAATTCCTGATCATTTCATAGCCAGTCGGGCCCTGGATGAAGGGCTCCACCCACAGTATATATAAAGCCTCATGGTTATTAAAGCTGTCTCTCACTCTCTCTCTCTCTGTGATCAAAAACGTATAGCCTTTGGAAATCGTGCATTTGATTAATTCGACAGAGTTCCTAAAAATTTATTTCGTGCGAAATTTAGGCCAGAACGGTAAGCGCATAGCCTTTGGAAATATTGTGTTTTTCGATATTTTAATAATTCTTCGGACTTTCCAGTAAATCATTTCGTGCGAATTCTAGGCCCAAATGACAAACCTATAGCCTTTAGAAAACTTGTATTTTTCGATAGTGTGATAATTCGCCGGGTTTCCTAAAAATACACTTCTTGCATATTTCTGGCCAAAATGGTAAGCCTATATATAGCCTTTGGAAATCTTGTATTTTTCAAGATCTTATTACCTCGTCAGATTTTCTAAAAATACACTTTCTGCATATTTTTGGCCAAAATGGTAAGCCTATATATAGCCTTTGGAAATCTTGTATTTTTCGAGATTTTATTAACTCGTCAGATTTCTTAAAAATACATTTTCTGCATATTTCTGGCCAAAATGGTAAGCCTATAGCCTTTGAAATCTTGTATTTTTCGAGATTTTATTAACTCGGCAGATTTCCTAAAAATACATTTCTTGCATAGTTTTGGCCAAAATGGTAAGCCTATTCCCTTCTAAATCTTGTATTTTTCGAGATTTTATTAACTCGTCAGATTTCCTAAAAATACATTTCTTTCATATTTTTGGCCAAAATGATAAAAATGGTAAAAATGTTAAGCCTATAGCCTTTGGAAATCTTGTACTTTTTCGAGATTTTATAACTCGTCAGATTTCCTAAAAATACATATCTTTCATATTTTTGGCCAGAATGATGAAAATTGTAAAAATGTTAAGCCTATAGCCTTTGGAAATCTTGTATTTTTCAAGATTTTATTAGCCCGTCAGATTTCCTAAAAATAAATTTCTTGCATATTTTTGGCCCAAAAGGGTAAGCCTATAGCATTTGGAAATCTTCTATTTTTCGAGATATTATTAACTCGTCATATTTCCTAAAAATTCATTTCTTGCATATTTCTGGCCAAAATGGTAAGCCTAGCTGTAGCTTTTGGAAATCTTGTATTTTTCAATATTTTAATAATTCGTCAGTTTTTCTAAAAATACATTTCGCGCGAATTTTCGTCCTGAACGGTAAACCTATACCTTTGGAAATCTTGTATTTTCGAGGTTTTATTTATACATTTTATTAAAGCTAACGCAAGAGTGGTACTTTTAGCTCGGAAGCCCGGTCTTTATGGTGATATGGGACACCGCTTATTTGGTCTCACCAAGCCAGCAAAACCAAGAAAGTAGCCATAAGGGATTTTCATTTATTATAGGAACTTGTGTCAGCGTGGGTTCATGCGAAAAAGGAGCAGACAAGTTTCCGAGAAGCGAGTGACGTTTATTGCCACGTGTTCATCGGCCTCGCCGGTCCAGATAAGCCACGGGAAGGATGCGGTGCGTGTCTTTTGTTTCGCCCACCTGCGCATTATCGACACGACTATCAACTGCGGCGCTCGGCCGGACACCACTTCCCTCCGCTTTTATATTGGATACTTTAACAAGGTTTACTCCAGCTTTATATCTCTCTCGTTGTTTTCGGTTTCTGGTCGGGTAGCGTCTTGCACCCGCCATCTCTTGCGAAGTGTCAGGACCACTGGTGGTAGCAGTGGGGGATGTCACTGGGGCCACGCTTGGCTGAAACACCAGGAACTCGGATCCCTCCCCGTCCAATGCCTCGCGGTCTGGATCAGTGGTCCATCCGAGCAGCTATTCCTTGTGACGACGCCAGGTGAAGCTGCCCCTGGGAGTGGTAGCATGAACGGTGAAAGACAAAAAGCGAGACTTCCCCACCACAACACCGGGCACCCATTTGTGACTGTCATGATAATGGCGAGCCATCACTCGGTCACCGGCTGCTTTCGCGCGATCACGACTTGAGTGAGCCATATGGTTTGCGTGAACTGATTAGGCGCAACCCTTCCTCCCACCTCTGGCTTGACAACATCGAGTCGACTTCGCAGCCGTCGTCCTAGAAACAAGTTTGCTGATGACTCATCAGTCGTCGCCTGGGGCGTGTTGCGATAGGCAAGCAAAAACTGAAGTCTCTGATGTAAAGTCTCCTTTCCAGTAATTTTACGAAGAGCGTTCTTAAGCAAGTTGCGCAACTTTGCCGGCACAATCACTCGCATCCCGAACATGATGCAGCCTTGGTGAACTGTGAGCTCGTTGCGACTGTAAAAAAAAGGCTTCAAATCTTTTTCAGACACAGACGACGGCCACCTTGCACTAACAAAAGCCATCACTTTACAAAGCAATGGGTCTCGCGCTGTTGTTCGCGCAATGTCTTGGCTTGAAACTGGCATTGATTGCAATCGCAATGACTGAAAGGTTTCCTCTCGTTCTTGGGTTTCGTCTACCACAACTGATAGTTGAACGCGTGAGCAGACATCGGCTTCAGCGTTCTCGCTTCATCGTCTGAAGATATGCGAATACCGATAAGCTGACAATATAACAACCCAGCGCTGCAAACGTGCTGCGATGGTCGAAATGCCGGTTGTTGGGCCCAAGATTGTCTGAAGCGCGGTTTACGGTCGGTCACTAACGTAAACAGACGACCGTTAATGTAAGAATCAAACTTCTTAACACCAAACATTATTGCAAGGGCCTCTTTCTCAAGCTGGCTGTACTTTTATTTCGGCATGGGTCAACGTACGCGATACGAAAGCAACTGGCTTCGTGCTGCCATCATCCAAAACATGGGCAAGAACCGCGCCTGAACCATATTGTGATGCATCGCATGATAGCTGCAACGGTTTGCATGAGTCGTAGTGCGCAAAAATGGGCGGAGAAGCTAGCAAACTCTTAATATTGGTGAACGCTTCCTGGCAGCGCTTATCCGAGCACCACGGGGTGTTTTTACGTAGCAACACGAAAAATGGTTGCGCTGCCGTTACTAGGTTAGGAAGGAACTTACCGTAGAAATTCACGATTCCCAGGAACGACTGCAGCTGCTGCCTATCATGAGGGGCTGACGCCTTGAGGAGTGCGTCAAGCATCTCCGTCTTTGCCAAGATGCCTTCAGAACGAATCTGTGACCGATGTATCGAAGTTCTTGCTGCAAAAACAAACATTTCTCCTTCTTGACGCGGACGCCTCTTTCAAGAAGTCGTTTTAACACAGCTTCCAGGTTCATGAAATGATCCTCGCCATCTTAACCAGTGACCGGAATGTCGTCTAGGTGACAGCAATCCCCGCGTAAGCCCTGCGGCATAGTTTCAATTGTTCTTTGGAAAATCCCGGTTGCGGACTGAATTCCAAGACAGAGTCGATTAACAGCAAACAATCCTTTCTGCGTATTTATCGTGAGGTATTCTTTCGACGACTCCGACATAACCACTTGCTGATAAGCCCGATTGACCTCAATCTTCGAGAAATGCTTACCTCCCGACAAAGCTGTGAACGTGTCGTCCACCTTCGACAATGGGTAGCGGTCAACATCAAGGCAAGGGTTAACGGTCGTCTCGTAGTTATCGCAAATCCTTATTCTACCATCTTGCTTGATTAAGGGTACTGCCGGCGTAGCGTATTCTGACGTCGTAACCGGTGATAGAATCCCCAGTCGCTCCATCTTAGCCTACTCAGCGTCAAAATCTCTTTGCAATGCAAACGGAACATTCCTGTATTTTAGGAATCTCAGCTTGATATCACGTTTAAGAAGTTCGGCGCGCTTTTCTGTTATAATGTCTAACTCATCTTTGAAAAAGGCGTGAGAGCACTGCACATTTCGGAGGTCTTTCTGGAATTGGTGAAATTGGGACGAAACCTAATTAGTGCGTATATTTGGCCCAAATGGTGAGCTTGAAGCCTTTGGAAATATTGTAGTTTTCGATTTTTCAGTGTTTCATCGTATTGCGATAAAATTGAAAAACTCAAGATGCTCGAAAGCTATAGACACTAACTTTGGTAGAGAATGCTCTAAATGTAAGCATACAAAGACGTAGCACCCGAGGTGGCGAAATGCTTGAGCATCAGCTTCGAAGGCTGAAGGTACCGGGTTCGAGTCCCGGCGGATTAGAAAATCTCGCTTTTTTGCATTTTCGGGTTCGTTGCATTTAGATGACACTGACCTGTTGATCATATATGAGAAGTGTATTCACCGCAGCGGTTGCGTAATACTTGAGCGCCTGCTTCCAATGCGGTAGGTCCCGGGTTCGATTCCCAGGGCCGGCCGGAAACCCACCGGTCGTTTCTAAAGGGTAGAGAAGTACCCCACCTGGCGTTCGGTGATACGGGCGTACGATCTCGAAATGTGGCCCGATGAGGTAGTCGGAAGTCCTCTGGCCGTATCTTATCCCACCACAGGCATGGCTTATAAGTGGAGCATCCGCTGTGTCTGTGGGAGGCAGAACAATCTGCCGCCGGGCACCTACCGGTAAAATAGGTACAAGCGCGGCTTCAGCCTGGTGCTCGGCAGTTCGAAGCTTTAGTCGCTTGGGGAGGACGACCAAATTGGTTGGCATGGGACCCGCCTTGGCCTTGTCCCATGCCACCGAAACGGAAGTCCTCTTTTGTTAAAAAAGCACCTTTTTTTTCAAAATAAATAAATGACTGCATGTTATAACCCGTCGGTCCCGTGAAGACGGTCTACATACCTTTTGGCTGGCGGCAGTGATTATCTGCCTTCGACACCAGGTGGCAATGTCGCCTTTTACAGACGCTGTTGTAGGTACACGTGTCGCCAGACGCCTTCCGAGAAACACTATCGGCGACCACTCAACATGACTGTTAACGAACAATCGATTGCAAGTTCTTTGATTTCGTCAGCAGCTCGAAAAACCCGTTGTGCCACCAGTACGCACTGGGATTCGAACCAGGTACCTTGAGTTCTCGAAGCTGATGCTCAAGCACTGCGCCACTGCTGCTGTTACGCTTTCGTTGACTAATTTTTAGAGCGTACTTTCCCGAAGCACTATGTCTATAGCTTTTGGATACTCTGAGCTTCTCCATTCTTCAGCTTTTCTTCCTTTTTGGTCAAGTTGAATACCTGATCATTTCAATAGCCAGTCGGGCCCTGGACGAAGGGCTCCACCCACAGTAAATATAAAGCCTCATGGTTATTAAAGCTGTTTCTCTCTGTGTGTGTGTGTGTGAACAAAGACGTATAGCCTTTGGAAATCGTGCATTAATTCGACAGAGTTTCTAAAAATTAATTTCGTGCGAATTTTAGGCCAAAATTTATCTTTTGGAAATCTTGTATTTTCAAACCAACAACCCCACTACTGCAAGAGGTTGGCTTGATTACGACGAAGACCGTGGGAAAACGTTTTTTGGAGATTTCGGGCCCTAGCGGAAAAAAAAAAAGAAAACTGCGAAATGCATTTTAGATTTCCCGCCACCACACCCACAATTCAACACACTGCAAGAGGTTGCCTTCCCAACAACACAGACCGTGGGAAAAGTTTTTAGCCCGTTTTTGCCCCATCTTGGGAAGAAAAATAAAACCCCGTAAACCATTTTGAATGTCCCGCCACTGCACCCACAATGCAACATACTACAAGGGATTGGCTTCCCAACAACACAGACCGTGGGAAAAAATTTTTGGCCGTTTCTGACACTTGCAGGACCAAAAAAAATTGGGGAACGCTTAAGCTTCGCCTTTAAGAGTTGAACGCGATAGCGATATCCTGCCCCTAGTGCGCACTTTGAACACTACGAGTGTTTAACAGAATGCGCGCACTAAGGTGTGTGCCTCATGTAATGGGTAGCATGCTTTAAACCAGGGGCAATTATGCGCGAGAAACGTTTTCGAAGTTGCGATGGACCCACTACGTGGTCTTAAGGTAATGCGCGCAGTAATGTGTGCCTTCTGTAATGGATGGCTGTCTTTAAACCACGAAGTCGTTATGATATTGACATGGTGTGACGCCCGATGGCAATGTACGCTTGTACCACGCAATATTACTGCGATATTACATCTCGTACTGTGACGCCTGTATACAGGACGCGTATTTTTGGGAAGCATGAAAGTTACTTTCAGTGCAGCTCTAAGCAGAGGCGTGGCTGTGTGGTAGAACACCTGCTTGACACGCAGACGGCCTGGGTTCGATTCTCACTCGGACCCAACATTTTTATTATTTATTTTATTTGCAGCTTTTTCGATTTTTCGGTCACGGACAAGATGATGATTTTTCGCTCACAACCAACGGTGCCGACACCGACGACGGAATTTCTGCGATACGAGCTCTTTAACGCTGTCGCGTTAATACGGGTATAGCTCCGTCGCTGCAAGGTGTGACCTCAGAAAAATTTTGGTCTTATCGAGGCTGATAAGGGCCTCAACTTCTTCGACTGCTTTTTGATGGCTATTGCTGTGAAGCCAACGCATCAGGGGAACTTTCAGCTCGGAAGCACGCTGTTTGTGGTGATATGGTGCATCCGTTTAGGTCTCACCAAGCGAAAAACACCAAGACAGGAGGCATGTAGAGGTTCGCTTTATTAAAGGAACTGTGCTCATAATCCCATATATTCATTACGCCTAGGACATCCTCGTACGTCGTTTCCATTTAATGCGTAGTAGGGCCGTCTAAGCATGAGAAACCGGCACCACTTGGAGGTCGTTTTGGTTGGGGTATATATAGCCGATAGCAAGTATATATGGGCTTTTTTTACGCTGAACAAAAAACGTGTCGTTTTAATGGTCAGCGTAAAAAAAGCCCATATATACTTGCTATCGGCTATATATACCCCAACCAAAACGACCTCCAAGTGGTGCCGGTTTCTCATGCTTAGACGGCCCTACTACGCATTAAATGGAAACGACGTACGAGGATGTCCTAGGCGTAATGAATATATGGGATTATGAGCACAGTTCCTTTAATAAAGCGAACCTCTACATGCCTCCTGTCTTGGTGTTTTTCGCTTGGTGAGACCTAAACGGATGCACCATATCACCACAAACAGCGTGCTTCCGAGCTGAAAGTTCCCCTGATGCGTTGGCTTCACAGCAATAGACATCGAAAAGCAGTCGAAAAAGTTGAGGCCCTTATCAGCCTCGATAAGACCAAACTTTTTTCTGACGTCACACCTTGCAGCGACTGAGTTATACCCGTATTTTTGGACTTGCAAGTGTCAGAAACGACCGAAAAAATTTTCCCACGGTCTGTGTTGTTGGGAGGCCAACGTCTTGTAGTGTGTTGCATTGTGGTTAGAGTGGCGGGAAATTCAAAATGCTTTACGCGGTTTTCTTTTATTTTTCGTCCGAAGGCGAGACAAATGGGCTAAAAAGTTTGCCACGGTCTGTGCTGCTAGTAAGACACCATTGAAGACACCAAGAAGTGGCGAAATGCTTGACCATCAGCTTCGAAGGCAGAGGGTACTGGGTTCGAATCCCAGCGCCTTGGGAGATCTCGCTTTTTTGTTTTTTACTTTCGTTGCCTTTTGACGAAACTGATCTGCTGATCATATATGAGCAGAATGCATCACCGCAGCGGTTGCGAAATACTTGAGCGCCTGCTTCCAATGCGGTAGGTCCCGGGTTCGATTCCCAGGGCCGGCCGGAAACCCACCGGTCGTTTCTAAAGGGTAGTGAAGTACCCCACCTGGCGTTCGGTAATACGGGCGTACGATCTCGAAATGTGGCCCGATGAGGTAGTCGGAAGTCCTCTGGCGGTTTCTTATCCCACCACAGGCATGGCTTATAAGTGGAGCATCCGCTGTGTCTTTGGGAGGCAGAGCAATCTGCCGCCGGGCACCTACCGGTAAAGTAGGTACAAGCGTGGCTTCAGCCTGGTGCTCGGCAGTTCGAAGCTTTAGTCGCTTGGGGAGGACTACCAAATTGGTTGGCATGGGACCCGCCTAGGCCTTGTCCCATGCCACCGAAATGGAAGTCCTCTTTTATTAAAAAAAGGACCTTTTTTTTCAAAATAAATAAATGAGTGCATGTTATGGCCCGTCGGTCCCGTGAAGATTATGTACATACCTTTTGGCTGGCGGCAGTGATTATCTGCCTCCGACACCAGCTGGCAATGTCGCCTTTTACAGATGCTGTTGTAGGTACACGTGTCGCCAGAAGCCTTCCGAGAAACACTCTGGGCGACCACTGAACATGACTGTTAACAAACAATCGATTGCAGGTTACTTGCTTTCGTCAGCACCTCAGAAAAACCCGTAGTGCCACCAGTCCGCACTGGGATTCGAACCAGGTACCTTCAGTACACGAAGCTGATGCTCAAGCACTGCGCCACTGCTGCTGTTATGTTTTCGTTGACTAATTTTTAGTGCGTACTTTCCCGAAGTACTATGTCTCTAGCTTTTGGATACTCTGAGCTTCTCCATTCTTCAGCTTTTCTTCCTTTTTGGTCAAGTTGAATTCCTGATCGTTTCATAGCCAGTCGGGCCCTGGATGAAGGGCTCCACCCACAGTATATATAAAACCTCATGGTTATTAAAGCTGTTTCTCACTCTCTCTCTCTGTGATCAAAAACGTATAGCCTTTGGAAATCGTGCATTTGATTAATTCGACAGAGTTCCTAAAAATTTATTTCGTGGGAAATTTAGGCCAGAACGGTAAGCCCATAGCCTTTGGAAATATTGTGTTTTTCGATATTTTAATAATTCTTCGGACTTTCCAGTAAATCATTTCGTGCGAATTCTAGGCCCAAATGGTAAACCTATAGCCTTTAGAAATCTTGCATTTTTCGAGATTTTATTAACTCGTCAGATTTCCTAAAAATACATTTCTTGCATATTTTTTGGCCAAAATGGTAAGCCTATGGCCTTTGGAAATCTTGTATTTTTCAAGATTTTATTACTTCGTCAGATTTCCTAAAAATACATTTCTTTCATATTTTTGGCCAAAATGGTAAGCCTAGCTGTACCCTTTGTAAATCTTGTATTTTTCTATACTTTAATAATTCGTCAGTTTTTCAAAAAATACATTTATTGCAAATTTTTGGCCAAAATGGTATGCCTAGCCTTTGGAAATCTTGTCTTTTTCGAGATTTCCAAATGAAAAATTCATTGCATATGAATTTTCGACCAGAATGATAAGCCGATACCTTTGGAAATCTTGTATTTTCGAGATTTTATTTATTCATTTTATTAAAGCCAACGCAAAAGGGGTACTTTTAGCTCGGAAGCCCGGTCTTTATGGTGATATGGGACACCGCTTATTTTGTCTCACCAAGCCAGCAAAACCAAGAAAGTAGTCATGGGGGATTTTCATTTATTAAAGGAACGTGTGTCAGCGTGGGTTCATGCGAAAAAGGAGCAGACAAGTTTCCGAGAAGCGAGTGACGTTTATTGCCACATGTTCATCGGCCTCGCCGGTCCAGATAAGCCACGGGAAGGATGCGGTGCGTGTCTTTTATTTGTTTCGCCCGCCTGCGCATTATCGACACGACTATCAAATGCGGCGCTCGGCCGGACACCACTTCCCTCCGCTTTTATATTGGATACTTTAACAAGGTTTACTCCAGCTTTATATCTCTCTCGTTGTTTTCGGTTTCTGGTCGGGTAGCGTCTTGCACCCGCCATCTCTTGCGAAGTGTCAGGACCACTGGTGGTAGCAGTGGGGGATGTCACTGGGGCCACGCTTGGCTGAAACACCAGGAACTCGGATCCCTCCCCGTACAATGCCTCGCGGTCTGGTACAGTGGTCCACCCGAGCAGCTATTCCTTGTGACGACGCCAGGTGAAGCTGCCCCTGGGAGTGGTAGCACGAACGGTGAAAGACAAAAAGCGAGACTTCCCCACCACAACACCGGGCACCCATTTGGGACTGTCATGATAATGGCGAGCCATCACTCGGTCACCGGCTGCTTTCGCGCGATCACGCCTTGAGTGAGCCATATGGTTTGCGTGAACTGATTAGGCGCAACCCTTCCTCCCACCTCTGGCTTGACAACATCGAGTCGACTTCGCAGCCGTCGTCCTAGAAACAAGTCTGCTGATGACTCATCAGTCGTCGCCTGGGGCGTGTTGCGATAGGCAAGCAAAAACTGAAGTCTCTGATGTAAAGTCTCCTTTCCAGTAATTTTACGAAGCGCGTTCTTAAGCAAATTGCGCAACTTTGCCGGCACGATCACTCGCATCCCGAACATGATGCACCCTTGGTGAACTGTCAGCTCGTTCCGTCAGTAAAAAAATTACACCATCTCCCGCTAAGGGGAGCATGAGGCGATGCGAAGCCGGAGCACTTGCACGATCGCGTTCCGTTGGCGTTCGTTGGGCATGCTACCGACGTCGCGTCGTGGAACGCGATGAGGGACGCTACGCGCGTCGTATCTTCCATCTAGCCTGGCCGTTAATTCTCACAGGGTGAGCGGGGAACACGGTCGACAGGCGGGCGAGAGGGGGGCAGCGTGGGAGAGGAGAGAGAAGCGGAGGGGACGCGCATGCGCTCGAGCTCATCGCGGCGTTGCGCAGGAGAGAATTTCGGCATGTCTAGCCCGCGTTTCAGAGGAAGAGTGGTAAGGGAGAGGGAAAGTGGGGAGAGGGAAGGGGAGAGGGAAAGCGGAGAGGGGAGGGAGAGGGAGAGTAGAGAGGGAAAGTGGAGAGGGGAGGGGAAAGGGTGAGTGGAGAGGAGGTGTGTGGAGAGGGTATGCACATGCGCAGTAAATGTGGTCACGCCGCACACCACCACCACTGGATGGAGCTCCGCCTTAAGATACTTCGCATCTAAAAGGCTTCAAATCTTTTTCAGGCACAGACGACGGCCACCTTGCGCTAACAAAATCCATCACTTTACAAAGCAAGGGATCCCGAGCTGTTGTTCGCGCAATGTCCTGGCTTGAAACTGGCATTGATTGCAACCGCAATGACTAAAAGGTTTCCTCTCGTTCTTGGGTTTCGTCTTCCACAACTGATAGTTTAAAGCGTGAGCAGACATCGGCTTCAGCGTTCTCTCTTCATCGTCTGAAGATATGCGAATATCGATAAGCTGACAATATAACAAACCAGCGCTGCAAACTTGCTGCGATGGTAGAAATGCCGGTTGTTGGGCCCAAGATTGTCTGAAGCGCGGTTTACGGTCGGTCACTAACGTAAACAGACGACCGTTAATGTAAGAATCAAACTTCTTAACACCAAACATTATTGCAAGGGCCTCTTTCTCAAGCTGGCTGTACTTTTATTTCGGCATGGGTCAACGTACGCGATACGAAAGCAACTGGCTTCGTGCTGCCATCATCCAAAACATGGGCAAGAACCGCGCCTGAACCATATTGTGATGCATCGCATGATAGCTGCAACGGTTTGCATGAGTCGTAGTGCGCAAAAATGAGCGGAGAAACTAGCAAACTCTTAATATTGGTGAACGCTTCCTGGCAGCACTTATCCGAGCACCACAGGGTGTTTTTACGTAGCAACACGGAAAATGGTTGCGCTACCGTTACTAGGTTAGGTAGGAACTTACCGTAGAAATTCACGATTCCCAGGAACGACTGCAGCTGCTGCCTATCATGAGGGGCTGGCGTCTTGAGGAGTGCGTCAAGCATCTCCGTCTTTGCCAAGATGCCTTCAGAACGAATCTGTGACCGATGTACCGAAGCTGTTGCTGTAAAAACAAACATTTATCCTTCTTGACGCGGACGCCTCTTTCAAGAAGTCGTTTTAACACAGCTCCTTCTGCGTATTTAACGTATTTAAAATATCCTATATTTAAATATCCGTATTAACGTATTTAAAATATCCTTTCTGCGTATTTAACGTATAGGGGTTTCTTACTTTTGTGCAACAAACAAGCGTGAACACAACAAGCCGCGCGTGCGAACCTGTCCCTCGTTTGGATCGTACCGCGCACTAGAGGAGTGTAGTTACTCACTACTAGTGCTACGCAGCAGCCCTAACAGTCAGAGCTGTGACCCCCTATCCCGCGGTTCGCGTAAGTTGCGACCGCGGCGGGTTTCAGGCCAGTGGAGACAGAGGCAAGTCTTTCAACTGAAGGTGTTTATTCACCTCAGATGCCAATTGCAACAATAGAGTACAGCACATCAAGTTAACACCTCAGAGGCGGAGCGTTCCGCACTACTGGGGGAAACAACAACAAAATAGCAAGCACACGTCGAGGGAATGATAAAGGCTCATCTCACCTCGCGTGGCTGCTTTTGCACTCCGGTCCGGGGCGGTGGTTCGCACTCCGTGGCCGGAGCGCTGCAGGGGTTGATGGCGGCGGTGGTGCTCACGGCTTGGGTCCGATGTGGTCAGTCACACCTCCCAAGACCGAAGACCCAGAGGCCCCCAAGAAAGCTACGCGCTTTCCCGGGGTCTGGAGAGGAGTCTCTCCAGAAAAGGGCAAGGAGGGAAAACGGGGCATCTCGACTTCGGCCAGGGAGCAGGGCGCGAAAGGCTGTGGGAGCGGCACAGTGCCCTCTCCCACGCAACTCCTCTCGCCACTGCGCGTACAAACGTAGCGGGAAGTCGAGGTGCCGCCGCGTTGAAGACAACGGGTTGCGTGTGCAACCCCACAAACGTGAGGTATTCTTTCGACGACTCCGACACTTGCTGATAAGCCCGATTGAGATCGATCTTCGAGAAATGCTTACCTCCCGACAAAGCTGTGAACGGGTCGTCCACCTTCAACAATGGGTAGCGGTCAACATCAATGCAAGGGTTAACGGTCGTCTCGTAGTTATCGCAAATCCTTATTCTACCACCTTGCTTGATTAAGGGTACTGCCGGCGTAGCGTATTCTGACGTCGTAACCGGTGATATAATCCCCAGTTGTTCCATCTTAGCCTACTCAGCGTCAAAAGCTCTTTGCAATGCAAACAGAACATACCTGCATTTTAGGATTCTCGGCTTGATATCACGTTTAAGAAGTTCGGCGCGCTCTTTTTTTATAGTGCCTAACTCATCTTTGAAAAGGGGTTCCAGCAATGCATCGAGCCCCTTTTTTACGCTGGTATCAGTAGCAGTGCCTCACCTTGAAAGGTTGTTCAGGTTCAAGATTTTCGCCCACTCCAGCCGGACGGTGTGCAGCCACTTCCGCCCAGTAGTGGTGGTTCCTTCTAGTCCACGATGTATTGAAGTAAAGTGTGGGATTGGGCTATTTGGTATTCCATTATTAAACTGCTCAGCGCGAAAATTTAGACACAGCACACAGTCCTTCAAGTTCTGTCGGTTTCTCACGCTTAGACGGCACGACTACGCAGTAAATAGACAAGGAGAACGTGGATGCCCTCGGCTTCTTGAATGTATGTAATATCGAGCACAGTTTCGTTAATAAATGAAACACGTCCATATCACCTTTCTTGGTTTTTCTGGCTTGGTGAGACCAAATAACGGTGTCCCATATCACCATAAACACTGAGCTAAATGTTCCCCTGATGCATTGGCTTCACGGCACTAGATGTCGAAAAGCAGTCGAAAAAGTTGAGGCCCTTATCAGCCCCGATAAGAGCAAACTTTTGTCTGACGTCACGCTTTGCAGCGACGGAGCTATATGAGCGTTTTTGGCCCCGCATGTATCACAATCGACCCAAAAGTTTTTCACACGGTCTGTGTCGTGGTGAAGCCAACCTGTTAGTGTTTTGCACTATAGGAGTGGTCGCGGGAAATTTGAAATGCATTTCGCCCATTTTCGCTATTTCGCGCAATATTCTTTTACGTGTCGCAGTATATATTATATATTACGTTAGAATTTACGACTGAATTTTTTGATAATCAGGCATATACAAGTCATTACGTCATAAATTTCACAACCGATAGTTTGGGTGCCAGGCGTCCTTGGAACAGCGCTTTGCCGGTCAGACAGATGAAGCTAGAGACATGAACAAAGGAAGTATAGATACGTTTGCTTTATTAAAGGAGCTGTGTTCATTATCGCATAGATTTGTGAGGCTGAGGAAATTCAGGCACGGTTTGACGTAGTCGTGCAATTTATAGTACGAGCACCAGCATATTTCGGAGGTCGTTTCAAAGCAGGTATATGCGTATAGGATTGATTATTGCGGTAATTTTTTGTTAAAGTAAACAAAAGGTCTTCGTGGTGCTGGGTTTCGAATCTAGGATCTCACGCTTTAAAGGCGACAGACAGAATGTATTACAGAGTGGGCTGAACACCCACAATTCAAGAAGGCGTATATCTAAACCCCACTAGTGTGTATGAAGTTAATAGCTTGGCGGAAACACAGCGCCGACCAAAGTAAAAATATATTCTTAAAAAGACGTTTCGGCTCCCACACGGGAGCCTTTTCACAATGGAGCAAGAGCAGCAAGTTCGCTTATTTATTAGGTGGTCTAATCCCACGTTTGAGGCAACGCGCATACACTGGCTGAAGATTACCACAGCTCTTGTTTAGCGTGTGCGCAGTGGTCTGAATAAACAAAGATTCTAGATTAATCCGTGGAAAGAGTTTCTTTTCCGTGGCGATGTTGGAAGCATCTTCCCAGTTCATCACGTGGCCCGTGGATACAACATGTTCGGCGAGGACATTTGACGTCACCTTTCTTGTTTTTCACGCCATTTACACTGCCGGTACTACACACTAGTGTGTAGTACAGGCAGTGGAAACCGAACGTATAACGAGAACACTTTCTGCGAACGCTTCTTTGAGATATTTCGTGCTTGTGAAATAACAGCTCCCCGAAGAAAAAGATGCAAAGCCGACACAGGATCAAATCGAAAGTACATCCATGGTGTTTTGGTTGCTCAGGATATAAGCTACACAACTACGCGGGAAAACAACAAAAGCGTGCATTAATTTCTTCAGTCTAAAGAATGTATGTGATGAAGCTGTTTGAACGCGATAGCGTTAAAGAGCTCGTTTCGCATAAATTCCGGTGTCAGCGTCGGTGTCGTTGGTTGTGAGTGAAAAATAGGCGTTGTCCGTGTGCGAGAATTCGAGATAGATGCAAATAAATAAATCATAAAAAAATACGGTCCGAGCGAGAATTTAACACAGGCTTTTCGCGCGACAAGCAGGCGTTCTACAACGGAGGCACGCCAGTGCTTGAAGCTGCGCCATAAAAAAAAATGCGATAAGAATATCTCGTAGTGGGAGGAGTTTCCTCAAGGCATGTAATATTGCGTGGCAGAATCGTAGAATTGTATCCGGCGTCAAAGCATGTGAATTGCGCACAGAGTGGTTGCTTTAAAGGCCCACCAAACACACTCTAAGAAAAGATCGAGTAAAAAGGGCGTCTTTTTGTCCCACAACAATAATCGTCATCTGGCTTGCTTGCGTTTCCTTTCTTGAAAACTCGGCGCTGGCCACTTTCCTGCCAAGAATGCTATGTCACGCTGATAGCGCGCATGTCGTTCGTGACCGGAAAGTGCCGGGCGCGCGGCGATAGAGCAAGGAAAGGAAGGCAAAATAAATGACGATTATTGTTGTGGGACAAAAAGACGCCCTTTTTACTCGATCTTTTCTTAGAGTGTAAAGCTCACGGGTATAATTCAAGGTTATCAGCAACAGCATCAACCAAGTGTGTACCGGCGCGGGTGCGCGACTTGCCTTATAGCTGTGCACGGGCCGTATTTCCGAGCCCGGCCCAGGCCCGCTGACATTGTCGAAGGCCCGCCCGAGCCCGACGGCAAAGGGCTGCCAGCCCACCCGGCCCGGCCCGACATACGAAAAACACAATCCCGGACCCGGCCCGGCCCGGCCCGGCCCGGCTTTTGGAAGGTTCGCTGCGAAAACAAAACATCGTTTTCCGGTAATTTGGCATTTCATTGAGCATATCGAATATGATCAAACGTCAGACGACGAACAGTCTCTAATAGAGACTGTTCGCGGCACTTTTGCTATACAAGTAGACGGCCTCATGCCAGCAACAATGGAGTTCGCTCGCCAAAGCCGTCACGTGTATGAGGTATGCCAATGCAACCGTCAGCTTGCACGAAGGCGATCTATACGTCGGGTCGCTCGTCGCTGTCGCGTGCATTTTCACTCATATGGGATTTGGCCTTAAACCTAACGCGGAACATCGCGTGGCGCCGTCATTAGCTCAGGTGGTGTTACTTCTCTGTTTGTCGGAATGCAACAGAGGCAGTGCTTTACCTGCTCCCCTTTTGTTTAAAGTAGCGAATGGAAAAGAAAAGCGGTAAAGGGCGGTCGCGGAAAAGGCGCTGTATGCGTGCTGGAAAACAATTCCCGCTCATCCTCTATATTTCGGGCTTGAGTCGGGCTTTGCGCCGTGCCCGAGCCCGGCCCGATAAAGCTCCAAGTAGCCCGAGCCCGGCCCGGGCCCGAGGTGAAAGTACGTCGGCCCGCCCGAGCCCGGCCCGCGGGCCGGGTCGGGCTCGGGCTTTCGGGCTACCCGGGGCCCGTGCACACCTCTAACTTGCCTTACGGACGCGTAGTGGGTACTACACCGATTCGCAAAAGGAATAATTATGACGCAGTGGGCACTTCGCGACTGTACTTGCAGTAGGCATTCTAGGATAGTTTGAAAGGGCCAGTGTTACGCGCACAAACGTTCCTGTACTTACGGCACGGTTAAGGTGATGCGCACGGGGCCCGAATACGCTATCACGTTCTGCTCTTGAAGTCGAAGCTCAAGCGTCCTCCATTTTTTTTTTATTCTTACGCTTTCGCGAAGCGACTACCGCTTGTTTTTCTGCTGGCGGCAGAGAAATACAAATGTAGAGTTCTACACACACATGTAGAGCTTTCAGCAGAAGCCGCTAAGGGGGTTCTTTTTGCGGCGATATGTCATGGCTCTTGAGTCAGCCTCGCGAGATTCAGCCTGACCATTTTGAGTTTTCACAAATTTAGCTTTTCCTAGACTTACCCTATCCCAATGCAGTTTGTTTCCGTTAGAAGATAGCTTTTAATATCGACAGACAGCATTTGGTCGACGCTTTCGATTTATGTCGAGGGCATACAGGGGACTTATACGTTTAAGTACAACATCTACAAATTAGATTTTCTTTTTATTTGTAATGACAAACTGGCATGGTCTGACTGGGAACATTCACTTCGACTATATCTGAAAGGTGAGATAGCGATGCGGGAAATTTCGAGGTGGCGTTGAAGTCATGCGAAAAATGACTGTCTTGTGCAAGAGCTTACCTTTAACCGAGCACCTCAGTGTTTCTGCGTTGCGTCAGACTTTCCACTTACCTTTAAGTGGCTGACCATACATCGGCGTTGAATAAATCAAATGAGGCGCGGCCTTTATTGTGATTATAATTACTTACACTATCCATATTTATTTACGTATTGCAGAATACTGTGCAGTGCGCCACTACCGATTACTTAGTTATTCGCAGACGCACAAGCACGAACGCCACGTTTATTAGAAGAGTCATCGTGGTAGACGTCACAAACGGAAGTCCTTTTCATAAGCGGCGATTGAGAAGATGGCGCCCTGTCGTCTTCCTCTTCTTCGCTTTGCCCGACGAGTTGTTTCTGCAGTGGAGTAAATGTCCTGAAATCCAGCTCTAACTTCGTGGCTTTACATAGTAAGAAACTGTTTTGTGGAGCTTGACTTCGGTGCTCGTGGTGCAAACACGAATAGGATGATAGTTTCTTTTCCATTCGGCCCCGTCCTTTAGGAAGACGCTGAAAAAGGCGTGAGGACAGCCGGAGTGAATTTCTCAGCCCCGCCACGGTGGTCTAGTGGTTATGGCGCTCGACTGCTGACCCGAAGGTCGCGGGATCGAATCCCGGCCGCGGCTGCTGCATTTTCGATGGAGGCGAAAATGTTTGAGGCCCGTGTACTTAGATTTAGGTGCACGTTAAAGATCCCCAGGTGGTCGAAATTTCCGGAGCCCTCCACTACGGCGTCTCTCATAATCATATCGTGGTTTTGGGACATTAAACCCCAGATATTATTATTATTAGTGAATTTCTGCATCCTATGCTCACACTTGCGCAATCGTGAAAATTGGAGCACTTGATAACAAAAAGTAATGGCTAAATTAGCAACGCCCATTCCCAGATATGCACTTATACAATGAAAAATGTTCCACGACACCATTACCTTTCTTTTTGTTTGCTTTCGACAAAGTCGAGGTGAATCTTTAGTGTTTTTCCTTAACGCGCACCTAGGAGGAAGTCATGACAATGTTTTGTTAAAGAAAAAAAAAACATGTTTTGATAAAACTTCCGTCTTAGATATAGCTTGCGCACTTCAGTTTAAAACGTGATGAAGCGGCGCACAATGGCGCCGCGCGGTGTGATGCAACGCAGGACTGGTCTTACAGGTGACTTAATCCGGTTCCCACTAGTTCGCCATATCTCGAGCCGACCTGGGGTGATATCGGACACAGCGCGGTAACAACGCGTCTCCCACTTAACGGCAGTTTTCACAATATTCGGCGGCTAATCTTCAAACGAGTACGAGGCCTGTTATGGCGTCCAACAGTGCGCCTTGCACGTTCTTATCGCATTTTTTTTTTTTTTTGCAGTTACAGCTAACCTGTGCTCAAGCTTGCAGCTTTGACCGTCCTCAGGAGGACGGTCAGTGCAGGCGAACTCTCCCGCGTACTCTCTGCGCAACAAAACAAAAACATCAGAAAAACCTGATAACGACATCCTTTGAAAATGCCTGCCATACGGAACGAACAGAGGACAGCGAAAGAATGCATATCCCTGCGCAAACGATGGCTGCTGCAAGGCTAAGCTCGGCCTCACCGATACCGGGCGTCTCGGACAAGGCCCTACCCCCCCGTTCAGACCAACCACATTGTTTCAACGAGTAACGCAATCACTCCCCTCCACTCCCATCCCTCCACCTCCGCGTTTATGGCGCAATCGCGTTGACAAAACACAACTCGGTTCGCCACAATAGTCAGTTTACCACTGCGGGCACGGGAGTAGAGTCCGGAGATGAACCCTGTGTGGACTGGCAGCGTGCTGATAGTCACGATTGTCGTCGTCGGCACTGCGGCGAAGGCTGGACCGTACAAGGAGCACGTCTTTAGAACAAAGGTAGGAACATACGTCATCCAGTTTGTTTAGTGACCAACGTAGAAGCTTGGGTAAATTGGCGCACCATACGTTTACAGCAGTATAATAAAAATAAGCGACCAGCAACAGAGGGAGGCCGAGCGATACCAAGCACGTGAAGTTGATTCATCGCAACAGCGTCGCCAAAATAAAAATGCAAATAGGGCGGGCAGGTAAGAAGCAAGATACAATTGTAGTTTTTAGCAAGATTACTCATGACTCTTCTGCAGACAGAGGTTTTCAACATATTTCATGTTTTCAGCTCCAAGTTATGTAGTCACTGAGTGCTTAACTGATAGCTGCTTGCGTACAAAACGTAAGTATGTGTAAGGCTCTGAAAGGTTACACATCGACAAAGCTTACACGTTGAACATTAAGGTCCCAGCATTAAGCGAGGATGTCTTGATAGTTTACTTCTGTGAAAGTTGGTCCACCATCACGCTTCCTGTACGCAGTTACTATCAACTGTAGCATTTTATTGTGCTGTAGCCCCATGTGCGCTGTCCCGTTGTTTTGTATGTGAAATCAACCTCTAACATTACCGCTATAACGTATCATTTATTCTAACAAAATGCCTTGAGTGATGCTGATACATGATGAAATGTGTGACCATGCGTACTCTTTGACCGACTTACGTTTTGCTTTCATTCTTTTATCTATCTTTCGATGTTCAAATTCCATTCTTGTTTTTTTATATTTGCGAATTACAAGTGCGCATTTAACCAAACTTTTATCGGTTCACGGGAACTTACAGTTATACGAACCATACGGCTGAATCAATGTGTGTACGCGAAGTCAAACGCGTTCATGCGCTCTTTGGAATCTACGTAGAATTGTATTTTTATCTTCACTTAAAACGTGCTGTGGTCCAGGATCATGGAGGGGGGCACAATAGAAACAACTACCAAGATAAATTCAAATATAGAAAAACGGTTCAGCAGTACAGCGCAATATAATAAATAATTACAGCTAAAGGTCAGCGCAACAAAGCAAAGCAACCCGCCAAGTGCATTGATGCACAATACGATGTTAAGTATATCTTCTTTCTCAATACTGCTCGAAAATGAACTGGATTACTAAGGGTTGCGCTGAGGAGTATTTCAAATCATGAACTCGTGAAATTGTTCCAAGGTGCGATTTAGTTTTACACCGCATTAGCGTGAACACGAACATATCCTACCGTTCTTTGCAACTGCGCTAAGATTGCAAATTATGTCATTGCAAGTACCCTCGTCGCCTTTCTCTTATAATGCTTACATAAATTTCACTAAGTTACTTCCGCAAACAAACAAACAAACAAACAAACAAACAAACAAACAAACAAACAAACAAACAAACAAACAAACAAACAAACAAACAAACAGTCAGTCAGTCAATCAGTCAACTAAACAATCAATCAATCACAAACAAACAGTCAATCAAACAATCAAACAAACAAACAAGCATGCAAGTGAACAAACAGACAAAATAACAAACAAACACCACTTGTGATCGCAGACATTTGTTCTTTGTTTCGAAATTTTCTGATTGCTGAACACATTGGGGAGGACAAAGAGAAAAGAAGAATCACACGCTTTTGCAACGCCCTTATCTTCTATTGTGTCGTAGTAAACATATTTTTTTGTTATTTAGGTTGATCATTTCGGCTTCCATAACAATGATACATTCGAAATGCGCTACGCCGTCGCCGATCAGTTCTGGGACAGCAAGAGTGGACCAATATTCTTCTACGCTGGGAACGAGTTCTTCATGGAGAGCTTCATTGAAAACACGGTAATCTACAGAAATATATAGCTTCAGAATGCCTGAGTTCGATTTATAACCCGCCAGCGTCAAGCGCGAAAAATTTTGGAGGAAGACGGACAGACGCTAAATTCCATTAGAAATTTACTTTTAAGCTAAGAATACAAGGTCACCGAAAATACGGTAACGCAGGCTTACTCTTCGAAGAGCTACGACTGGCTTAGTTACATACAGGTTCGCTGTGAAAGAGCCAGTTCTATGTTAAAAAAAAAACGAAAAAAAAAACGAAAAAAAAACGAGCAAAGTTTGAATAATGCCTCTGCTGAAAGGTGGGAACAATGTAAAAAAATGCAAAGTACATTGCAACATTTTATGGTCACCCCGTATATAGCCTACTAACAAACACACTAACAAATGATTTTACCATACAGCTGCGCAGTATAAAGATATGCGCACTGTCATAACACCACGCACTGATTTATCACTAATATACGCACTGATTTATCAGCCACCTAGATCAAGTACTTGATCAAGTACCTGAGTACTTGATCAAGTAATCCTGAGTCAGTCCGTTTCAGCATCCCAAATAAGTCGGTATACAAAGCACTTTTCTCTGATAACACAATCTGATAACATCTTCGTTGTCTTCGCCCCCGACAGGGCCTCATGTGGGAATGGGCGCCCGAGATGAAAGCGCTGATCATATTCACTGAACACCGGTTTTACGGCAAGTCGATGCCCTTCGGTCAAGAATCACTAAAGGTAGGTCACCTGTGCGTGTCGGCTGTTAGTTTTTAAGGTCAAAGCCTTCTACGTCTCATGAAAACGTGACCTTGAGTGACAAGCCGGCGTGTCGTACAAAAAGCCACATGACCACCCGGGCGCTTCGTGGCTCGAGGCGCGCGAGCTGCGCGCTCCTTCGTCTTTGCGGCGTTCGCGTGATTAAAAAAAAAAGGAAACCTGCTTTCGCTTGACTGCGCCCAAGTAACATGACAATCCTCGCGAGCTGCACGTTCCCTTCGACTAACTAAAATTTAATAAAGCCGCGCTCGCGCGATATAAAGTGCACGGTAAAAAAAAATTGGCCGCGTATCTGCGTGCTTCGCTGCAAATGTCGTCTAAAGACGATAGAAGAGGCGCTGCGTGAGATATGGACGCCATCTGGCAATACGTCGGGAAACACGAGTGCTGTGTTGCGGGCTGGTAGTCCCGGGGCAGCGGCAGGCGAAGACCGGCGGTGACCAACGCGACCGGTGGGGACGCCGGCCAGCCCGAACACGCTGTTTGGCGCGATGCGCCGAAGGAGAAGAAACGTCCGCACTCAACGAGTACTCTCCACAAACTCTCTTACTTACACGTCGCCTGGGTAAAACAGGAATGCCAGAGCGGCGCCCCCTGTCATTCGTACAATGCAATACTGAACCGAAACCGAAACACAACATGAGCTTGTGCAGAGGGCACGGAGGAAGACAGGTTTCAGCGCAGTCGCATTTTCAGCGCACCTTAAGAAACTAGGGTTGTAACATTGTAGGGCGAGTAGGGCCAGAAGGACCGTCACGACGAAAACCTGCCTCCTCAGTCGTATTCGCCTGGAACGTTGTTGTGGCTTCGCGTTCCCTCCTCCGCTCCTGGCCTTTCCACAAAGCTACTGCCTAAGTACGAAGGCCCCTACCGCGTCCTACGTCAAGCATCCCCAGTTAACTATATGATTGAGCCTGTTCAATCATCTACGGACCGCCGTCGTCGCGGCCGCGAGACTGTTCACGTCGATCGACTGAAGCCGCAATACGACCCACCACTTGTACCTGTTCCTTAGGTCGCCAGGATGGCTCCTTTTCCGCGGGGGAGTGATTTGTAACATGGTAGGGCGCAGACAAGAACGCCTGCGAAAGAAGAAGACGAAGACGGTTGTTGTTGGCGCTCGCGCTTGCTCGGCTTGGACCGCTGATCGCCTCAGCTGTGGCAATCTTTTAATAAACGCGTTACTGTGCCAACGTTAAACGCATACCATCAAGGTCTTTAAAATTGTGTATCTATGTATTTTCTGTTAAATGAACACACCGCCTAATACTCACCTAGTGATGTTGCGCCTCAGATATGCGTAATGTTTGCTTTTTGATCAACAATGTACACAAGTATGAACCTAGTCAGCCGTTCACGATGGCTGGCCCTTGGGCAAGTGGTTCAACTTTGGCCGAGTGGCTGAATCGAGGGACGTGCCGACAAACAGAAAGACAGACAGAAGGACAGACAGAAAGACAGACCAAAATTTCTGCGTTTAAAGGGCCCCTCACCAGGCCACGTAGCAAATTTTAGTTAGACGCTGGAAGTTGTTGCGTGCCAAATGAGGAGCAGTATGCCGCAAGAATTTTTCAGATCGGTTCATTATGAGCTGAGAAAAACAATAATTTGTAGCGGCGCGAAACCATGATGAGAGGAGGCGAGTTTCAAACCCTTGCCACTCGCCCCGTGTAGCCTTGGCAAGCCAAATCCCTTCCCTGCACTCTTCACTTGACACATACGCATGAACACGTCATGCGCATGCATGGTCACGTGCGCATGACGTGCCCGAGCCAGCCTGAGCACGCGAGCGGCGTTGCACGGCCGCTACCTTTTTTTCTATAGGCACCCTGCAATGCAGTTTCCGAGATACGATGGTAGCGCCAGAAAACACAGCCTAGCGAGTGGACGCAGCAAAATCGAGTGTCTATCCTCCGCATCCTCTATGTTCAGAAACGCTCCTTGACTTGAACGTGATTGCCATCGCCTCAATGCAGTGAGTTTGAAACGCGTTTGTAGCGTTTCTGCTGCCTTGGCACAGCCTGAAAAAGAGCGCGTTCTAAACGCGTTTGTGCTGCATTGAAGGCGGTGGCAACATCCCTGAGGTGATTACGAACGCACGTAGGAAGCGTTCGTTGAAAGAGGCGCCCAGAAGGGAGACACTTGAGCGCGTCGATGTGTCCAGCAAGCGTTTCATTTTCTTGGTATCCCTGGCGGCTGGTGCCCTCAACACTCAGGCGTTCGATAAGAGCTCCATCGCGCCCTCTGGTCAGTGACGGGTGCCTATATAGCGGCCGTGGGCGTTTTGTCGGCGTTCTCTGTGGTGTACTGCCTGTTTCTGCGGGACGGGCATGAAAGTTGAGACATTTGTACGGGCCAAGGAGGTTAAGTGGCGGTATCATGAGCCAGTGCCGCATTAAGGTTTACTTGGACGCGGTGGAATAAATCAGCATAATGAATGCTCGAACGCGCCAGAACATTACTTTCGTTTCCAGGGCTGGCGTCTGCGCGATGCGCTAACCGCGGGGACACGAACGCATGGGAAAGGGAGGCACACTAGCCCCGCATCTCGCTGCAATTCACGAAAAAAAAAATGAAAGAGACGCACACGTTCCCTTTGTGTGTCTCATTATTTCTCTCACGTTTTATTAATCTATTCAAGCAACAAATTACACAAACTACACACGTCGCGTCAAATAATTATCGCAGTGTCACGTGCTACTGTTGGCGACGTCAGAGCACAGTCGTCTACGTAGAGGAGCGACGTCACAGCGCTACCATCAACGCAGGGCCATTTTCTCATGTACGTCATCCCCTCATTCTCTAAAGCGCGCGCCCGCGAGAGGAAGGGCAAGAAGCGTTCACCTTGAAATTTGACCCATTTCCGCGGCGCGTAGCGTTGCAAATTTTGGCAGACGTGATCGTGAACGCCCAGTGTATGCATTGCGCTTGTTAGCTCAAAATTGTCAAACCTGGTGAGTTAAGTTCCCCAAGAAAGACTATCGTCTTTAAAAACTGTGGCTGCTACGCACAAGTGGTGCGAAGACTGAGGAAGGGGCAGAGCTGGTGCCGCTGCCCTTCTCCTTACCCCCACTACCCTTCAGGGCAAAGGCCCCTCCCATGTTCCGCCAATCAACCCGGTCCTGTGCTTTCTGCTGCCACGTTATACCTACAAACTTCTTAATCTCATCTACCCACCTAATTTTCTGTCTCCCCCTCACGCGTTTGCCATGTCTTGGAATCCAGTCAGTTACCCTTAATGACCACCGGTTATCCTGCCGACGTGCTACGTGGCCGGCCCATACCCATTTCTTCTTCTTGATTTCAACTATGATATCCTTAACCCCCGTTTGTTCCCAGACCCACTCTGCTCTTTTCCTGTCTCTTAAGGTTACACCTAGCATTTTCCTTTCCATCGCTCGCTGCGTCGTCCTCAATTTAAGTTGAACACTCTTTGTAAGTCTCCAGGTTTCTGCTCCGTAGGTAAGTACCGGTAAGATGCAGCTGTTATATATATAGCACATATAAAGATATAAAGACTCGAACGCTAGATTTGTACGTGCGCCATTAATGTAAGCGTACATGGCATACATAATGAGCAGTTCCCTATGCAAGATAAAATTCGATAATATGAAGGTCTTGCAACTCACGTAACAGCGCGAAAGAAATAAAGGGAGGGACGACGATAGAGACGGAGTGAAAAGAGCGCTGACTTCCAACTATTTATTCTACTGACAGTGTTAGAGGTATGTACACATGCGAAGCGCCAGCAGGAAAGGGAAAGAAAGGCAAAGAACGACAACAATCAGCGCGAAAAGGACAAGGCGATAACGTCGTGGTATTAATCAGAAACATTCATGCATCCTTGGTCAATGTAAACTATGGTATACTAACCCAGCCCATTCTCGCACGAGCAATCTCAACCGCCGCGATTGTCTCCATGACGCACTATTCACGGCCCTCTGGTCCCCCCGATAGAGCGGGTTGAGTGAAGCGCCCCGGTAAGCGCGAAGAGTGCAACGCATCACTAAGGGTTTCACTACAAAATCTAAGTCCTGTAACTTAACAGACTCATCTATGATCGAAATGGTTGACAGAGCCGAGTGCAACGACTGCGCTGTTGAGGAAACAATTGAGCCCCTATTGTGATACTGCACGTCTTACGCATACCAGAGGCTTCCCCTCCGTACTGCTGTCCCCTGGACGGAAACACTTTCACCGTCGAGATGTTGGGGCCATGGGACTACTCGTCACAGTTGCAAAAGGCAATGGAAGCGCTGCTCGATTTTTTAAAGGATACCGCACTAATTCACCGTCTGTGATGTAAGCACGGGAATGCTGTTACGTCGGCGGCGACAGTGACTTTCCTCTCCTCCGCTCTAAGTTTTCTTCCCCTTCCCCAGTGTTGGGTAGTCTGCCGGGCTCAGCTCTGGTTAGACCCCTGCTTCTCCTTTAGCCTCCTCCTCCTCCTTGATCGGGCTAGTTGGCAACGATCCATCGTTGTACATAGCGCGAAACATTACCAAGGACATATATACGGAAGGAGGACACGCCAACGCGTTTGTGGCATGTCCTTTTTAAGTCTGTCCTTAGCAAAGTTTCGCACTACCTACAATGATAAGACCTGTAAGGCTTACATGTTGTCATGAGGGAATTTACTCACATAGTTTTCTTTATTTACCCATACTGTTGGCCTGTCGGCGTTACAGGGTTGGTCAAAATCATCACTTCTGCATGTCGTACATAACAAGAAAAAACAAAAAAAAAACGCTTAAGAAAATACTATATAAGCAAACATAAGAGATTATATATATATATATATATATATATATATATATATATATATATATATATATATATATATATATATATATATATATATATATATATATATATATATATATATATGCGACGGAATAATATACACTGTTTGGAAAATTTATTTATTTAATTATTTAGCAATAAAACACAGTATAACGATTAAATATAGTTATATTCCAGTAAGATATTGCAAAGCATAATTAGGCAAACATGTGCAATATGAGACAGTCACAGTAGCTTGTTTCGTATGGCTATGCGTAGAAAGAGAGGTAGTTTTTAAAGTCAGGATTGCCGTTATCACGAAATGCTTGGAACGGTAACGCATTCCATTCTTTGATGGTCTGAAGAAAGAAAGAATTCATGAAAAGTTTAGTACGTGTGAAGCAATCTTCAAGGGCGTATAGGATATGTACGCATAGTTTGTTTAGTAATTCGAGGCCCTAAATAAATATTAAATTTACAGTTAAAACTAGATATAAGGAAACCCGATTTTACGAATTTGCCGATCTAACGAGTAAATTTCCATTCCCCTGCAGGTACCGTGATGTTCAATGTTGTCATCAACTTGAATTAACGAAGCTATCATGACACTAACCCCGATTTAACGAAGGTTTTCCGAAAATGAATGAGCGAAAAATGCTGTCATTTCGTTCCAGTATTAACACAGAGGGGTTTTCGTCGGGAGTGCGCCGCAACGCTAACGCGTTAAAACATCTAGCCCCATAGTCACGAACGTAGTTTTATGTTGACGGGTCTGCACGTCGCGCCAATGCAAGGAGAAACGTCCTTAGCAGTCGGTAGCACGTTTGCGTACCAAATGGCTCTTGAGGTGGTTGCGGTTCGTTGTCCCTGTAGATGCTCCCACAGGAACACGGTGGTTGCTTTCGTTATTTAACGGTTTCTGCAACAGATGACACTGATCGTCTCCTGGCAACTTTCTTGCACTGCCTGCTCACTCAATGAGTACATTCGTTCTCGCCGTCTTTGTACATCGGCAGCTTGCCGCAGCTTCACGTAATCACCTACCTCGCCTGTATTGCCAAGACATGGGAGGCTCCATGTCCGGGCTACCCTCGCGGACTTTTCAGGCGCTCAGGCGTGTGTTAGTGGCATATAAAATGCTGCGGCAGCTTTGAGATGTCGCTACGTTACAACTGTACACGTTTTAAAGGCTCGAAACACCCTTTTCTCGATTTTACGAACTTCCCGATTTAACAAAATAAATCGACAACTTCGTTAAATAGAGCTTCAACTGTACAAGAAGCAAGTGAATGCGAGCGTACTGATGTTTTCATGCAGGGGCTTCCTTATCTGGGCTATCTGACGGCAGAGCAAGCTCTGGCCGACTACGCCGATTTGCTCATCCACATCAAGGGCACGCTCCCAGGAGCAGCAAACTGTCCTGTAGTGGCGTTCGGCGGCTCGTACGGGGGAATGCTCGCCGCTTGGATGCGAATGAAATACCCTCACCTTGTCACGGCGTGAGTACGACTCACTCTGTGTCAATGTCACCCTCGCTGCTTCTTATCACAATAACTGTTAAGAGGTGTTGGCACGAGTGTGGAGCTCGTGCTTCTATAACGCAAAAAAATCTCTGCTTTTACGTAAAAAAAAAACACGATATATTTGCGAGGTACGCCGTAGTGGGGAATTCCGAACTAGTTTTGACCTCTTTAGGTTCCTTAAAGTGCACCTAAACCTGAGTACATGGGTGTTTTTTTTTCCATTTCATCCCCACTGAAATGCGGCCGCCGTTGCCGGGAATCGAACCCAGGTCCTCGAACGTGGCAATCCGACACATTAGCTGCTAAGTTACCGCGGTGGTATGATAAAAATGATTTTAACAAAAACAAAGCAAGTGAAGCTGTAGCAAGCAAGCTGCATGAGGCGTTCATCTCCATACGTGCATTTATTAATAAAAATAATCGTGGACAACACCAATAAGAATGCAGTCGTTTCGCAGGAACTCGGTTTCACTGAACCTCATGGTTATTCATATCACAACAGGCTGATGTTTATTGTTGAGTCGATCTGTAGCGCCAAGACCTCTGTGTCCCGGCCCCTATATATGTAGCGCCGTGAAGCGGCGCTTCTGAGTGTGCGCGAATGTGTGCTTCTGTGTGTGCGCGAAGGCCAACAGCGCAAGCGCGAGGAATCACGTGACTTTTCTTCGTGCACTTAAAAGGAAATAAAAGTTCAGTTGTTGTTTGGAACGCGAGTGGCTTACTTCGCTTGCGCGACCTGCTCGCCCAGCTCGGCCTCGCAGTGCGTTCCAACATTTGGCATTATCCGTTGCAGTGCGCTTTCGAGCAGCGCGCCCCTCCTCATGTTTCCGGGACTCTCCCCGTGCTCTGCTTTCAATCGAGCCATCACGTACGCCTTCGAACAAGAAGGACCGCTCTGCACCGAGGCAGTCCGAAAGTCGTGGGCCATTATTGAATCGAAGTTCAATTCAGGTTAGTTTGCCATTCTACAGTGCACCTGTGCCGAAAAGAAAGCACCCAAAAATGCGTTCGCGATGCCAAAGTGCCTTAATACATACTGTTAAAGGGACCCTAAAGTAAAACAATGGCTAGATTTAGATTGATAAATTGCACTCTGACAACTATGATGTCATTAATTTCACCATCGTAGGATTATAGAACAAGAGAAAATCAACGTGAAAGTTTCATTTTAAATTTTGCCCTGAAATCGCCGCACGTGACGTCACGGATTTCAATGTGCAATTTGCGTATTTTGACGACATTGGCTCCACGAAATTTTCTCAAACATAGGATGTTAAGTCTATGGCGCCCCTTCAGAGGACGATTTACTTCATTTTTACTGATTAGGTACGGACCTAGTAGACGCCGACAATATCTGCGACGTTACGACGTTTGGTACGGGAATTTCAAGGTGGCGAGGGCACCCGCATTTCCTATTCGTGCGTTTTCTCGCTCACCATGCGGTAATATTGGAATTGTGAAAGAGTAATCTACTAATATGAGAAAAATCGTCTTTCTCTTTAGTGTCCCTTGAATGACCTATAACGATATTTGTACCATTATCTAGATTTCGTGTGCTGAACCATATATTTGAAAACGTATACCTTGCTCGTAGACGTAAGTAAGGCGCATGTTGGTACGAACGCAAGATAACAGAAACAGATAGCACAAACGCCGACGATTCGCTCAAAGGTTAGCAATGTGGCGAAAAAGAAGGGTCTTCTCATGTGTGCCACTGTGACAGGTATAGCGCTGTCATTTCTGAGCATGCGCAGATATGTTTTGTAGCTACCTTCCATTCCGTTCCATTGATAGGTGGCATTTTTCCTGTCTGTTTCATTTGTCTTACGTTTGGGTCTTCACGCCTAAACTTTCTTCTTCCATGATTCTCTACCAACTTGTTAAAACATACGGCACGACTTAAATAAAAAGAAGTACTCGTGCTTGTAGCTAATACAGGTGGTCAGAAGCTTTCAGGCGCACAAATGAGCGCATGCGGTCGCTAAGACAAAACCTACCTTCGCTGTTAAATAAATTGGGGAAAACTCGCAAACAAATTAGAGAGTATTTTGTATATATGAATGGACACGAAGTACATAAGCAAAAAACGTTGTTAGATTTCACATAATTTGTGTGTGTAATATTTATTTCATGCTCAGTTTCATTATGCAGTGCATTATCGTATTGTGCATCATAGGCATGTTCACTGTTGTGCTTTTCTTGGTTGCTATAACTACCATATTTCTGATGTACAACAATGTTTTTTGACATTGCCTCTCAATAAATGTAACATTTTATTTATAAGCACTGTGTTTATGTCAAAAAACAAATGTTTCTTTACATGGCGCCCTTTTTTCGTTGTATTGAAATAGTGTATTAAATGGATAAATCCTTAATATATGTATGTATGCTCACTGTAGATTTACTGCTGCCATGTGGGGGCATTCAGGCACATTCAAGCCGTATTACGCAGCTTTTAGCCTCAAGAAGCCCCAATAATTTCGTCAGGAAATAAGAACATTTCCGATTCTAAACTTCGGTAGCTCAACTTTCTGTAGTTCTAAGCTTACTTTATTCATATTGACTGTGGAGGCCACATGTATTGTGAGTAGTTCTTGCTTAAAACCAGATTAGGCGTCTTTCTCATACTACTGATGGGGCGCACACTTCTCGCATATAAGCGAGAACTATACGCTACTCGATTTTATAGATAGCAATGTGTTCTCCTGTAGAAGAATCGGTCAATGCTTTGCGCAACAAGTTCAAGCTGTGCCAAGAGCTTCGCTCCCCCGACCACGTCAGGCTACGAGACTGGCTGCACGACGTTTACATGGTGCTGGCCATGCTGAACTATGTAGACGCTTCGACCCTTCTGACCTCTCTTCCTGCTCATCCTGTCAGGGCAAGTGCGATTCTCACAAGTTCCACGTGTGGTTTGCTTAGGTTGGTTTAATCTGGTTTTAACATTGAAGAGGGTTTTATCCTGGCAGTAAAAAAAAAAAAAAAAAAAAAAAAAAACGGAATAAAACTTATTACAGCTTCGCGCTAGTGGTGCCAAGCCTTAAGGAAGAGTGGTGCTGGGCGGCCTTATTTGCTTCCCTGTGATTTTTCTCTTTCTTCTTCTATTTCTTTCTCTCGGTTTTTCGTATCTCTTTCTTGTATCTCTTTCTTTCTATTTCTTCCTTTCTCTCTCTATTTATTTATTTCTATTTCTCAATCTTCCTATCTTTCTTTCTCTTTCTTCCCTTTCTCTCCCTCTCTCTCTATTTATCACTTCTCTCTCTGTCTCTTTCTCTCTTTCTTTGTTTCTCTCTTTCTCTTTCTGTCTACGTCTTTCTCTGTCTTTATATATTTTTATGTCTTTATTCCCTTTGTCTCTATTCTTCTCTTTCTCTTTCGCTCCATCGCTTTCCCTCTCTCTATTCATTTTTCTCTTTCGTTCTCCCCCTCTCCCTCCCTTTCACGTGTTCGTTTTCGTTTAACGCTCGCACCTGCCGTACTCGGTAGTGGGGCTTGCCCAATTCCTATGGAACATACCCGCCCGAGGTTTTTTGTTCGCGTTGGACAGATGATGGCCGGCTTAAACAGCTTCGCTGTTAAAAATTCTGGGCTTTAACTTGGCAGAACCACGATATCATTGCGACGAACCTTGTAGTGTCGGAATCCAGGTTAACTATGGCCAACTGGAGTCCTTCACAGTGCATTCTTCTAAACGTGGCCGCAGCGAAGGGAATCAAACCTCGAGCTTAGCAAAGTTACTCCTTAGCCGCCAAGCTACCGCGGTGGGTGTGCTCTCAATCAAGTACATTGCAATATTACAGGCGATCTCTTCAATGATAAACACCCACTTTGCCATTTTGCATCTTTTGTTTGCACCTTTTTGATATGGCAGTATCAATAAGCTTGATACACCTTTTTTTTCGCTTTATTTTACACTCTAAAAGAAAGTCACAGTTTCACCGCAAGGGCGAAGCAATGAATGCGATAGCAACAAATTGCAGTGTTATACGAAATGAGGCTGGCAGCTAACTGTTTCGTATCCGATCTCGCGTAACTACAACACGCTGGTGTAAGAGAATACGGCCGCTCCAGGGAGAGATGCTCTCCGCATAGTTACTTCGCGTTTAGAGCGCAGCACGTAGAAAGGTATACGAGCTGCCCGTTGTGATGGCTGTCGAGATAGCGCGCGTGCCAGCGATCGCGACCGCGCCCTTAGATTCAAAGTTCAAAGTGACTGCTCGCGCGACAAGCCCCCCCCCCCCCCACCCACCTCGCGTCTTTTCATGGTCGTTAAAGACGGGCGGGGTGTTTCCTGTCTGCTTCGACGGCAAGCCTCCGAGCGGGTTGATGTTATCGCATGCACCCTCCGGGCGACGGAAATGGGCTGGCTCGTTTGATCTCTGCTTCGGCCGCGTTCGTCGCCCCCGCTCACGTGGTTTTACCCGCGGTAGAACATACGATTCGCGGGGGGATCATATCAATTTGGACTTCATACTGGAAGGACATGACAGCGACGGCGACAGCAAAACCTGTCGAGACTGTCCATATAACTGCTATCGCAATAAAAATAAAACGAGAGTATGTGTTACTATTTTTGGTGAGTCGTGACTTGCCACCTGTATGGCTCTCTTTAAAGAGACGCGCTAACTCTCTTGTAGACCCCACGACTCCCCGACGAGAGTACAGTGATCCTCTAAGATAGTTCACGTGTCTCTTTAAAGAGAGTCATATATGTTGCAAGTCAGAATTCACGAGAAAGAGTCAAGGAACTATTTTTTCCATAGAGTGTAGCAAATATCACGCTAATTAAATCTATACAAAAAGCCACGAAGAGTTGGAGTAAATGAATTGTGGAGGAGTAAATCACGCGAACAAAGCTGCATTAACCTGCTACAACGAGACGGCTATCGGAAAGTAAAAAAAGTTGTGAAAAAGCCGGTTCTGCATTCGAACGAAAAAAATAGTGCCTTGACTCTTTTTCGTGACTCCATGCCACATGCATACCTCTCTTTACGCGTTAACTCTCTTTCGTAGAGACAGGCGTCCCACGACTCTCCTAAGAGATCATAATGATCTACAAAGAAAGTTGACGTGCCTCTTTAAAGACATTTATATGCGAGGCAACCATAGAGTCTCGAAAAGAGTCAATGAACTCTTTTTTCTCTTCGAGTGTATCGTGGCTGTATACAATGTCCAACAGACAAACACTTAGAAGGAGCTTAGTTGGCAGTCCCTTAATGGCTTGGGAAAACATCTTACCGATTGAGAAGCTCAATCAATAAAAAGACTCAAGAGATTAGTTTTTTTCGGCCTCCTCTCAGCCTCCCGAATTGTGAAGTTTAACTGTGATTTACGAAGACTCTTATCGCATAGTGAAATCTTTCGGATAGTTTCTGGTCTCTGAAATGCGCTAATTCTTAAGCTTTAATCCTATTAGATTTTTCCCACTAGTAGTGTATTTGACTGGAACTGGCTACCAGAAGAAATTGTCATTGCTCACCGCCTTTTTTTTCGTTAATGCGAGAATAAGCTTGCAGGCGATGAAAATTGAAATTAACACGGCCTTTCGTTTATTCTCCTTATAACACTAAACTGTCGGTTTAAGCCCCTGCATGAATATACTTCACATTATGTTTGTACATTTTATACATTTGTTTATCTAAATCCCTCCACAAGAATGTCGTGAGAGCGCTGTAGGTATCTGCGTAAGTAAATTAATAAGTTAATTACGTCACAATCTCAACCTACTCCTTGAAATCCTTAGGATTACTTATGGTCCATTTTTTTGCGCTTACGTTCATGATTGCACAAGCGTATATAAACTCTTGTTCGAGGTACCTTCGTGTAGTTTATCATCATCCTCCATTCATTCAGTAGTCTTGACCCGCCACTGTGGTCTATTACGGTGCTCGAATGCTGACCCCAAGGTGACGGGATCGAACCCCGGCCTCAGCGGCCGCATTTCGGTGTAGGCGAGTTGCTAGAGGCCCATGTGCTTAGATTTAGGTGCACGTTAAAGAACCCCAGGTGGTCGATATTTCCAGAGCCCTCCACTACAGCGTACCTCAAAATCATATCGTGGTTTTGGGACGTAAAACCCCAGCAGTTAGAGCATTCAGAGCCTGACTAGATATTCTAAATTATGCCTATTATTTTTCTTCTCCAATGTCCGTATCACTCCGACAGCTTAGGCTAGCCTAACAGATACCTATCGCGTTGACACGCCTATCGGTTCTCTGTTCTCCTTCCCTAGTATGACAAGATATAAACTTTCGTTATCTTCGTTAGGTATCCTGCAAGTTCCTTCAAAGAGGCTTCACTAGCGACGAAGCCATCGTGGACGCCGTCGCCCAGACGGTCAACCTGTACTTCAATGGCACGGGGACACGTAGCTGCAATGACCTCGACATCTTTGACCTGCAGAAGTCCTGGAGATTTCAGGTAGCGCGACTCTTATGACTTGTTCGCAACAAATTGAAGTACAAGGGCACCATCTTATACAGGATACTTGTTTTTGGAAGTTATGCTAGTAGCTCCGAAAAAAGAATTATTATTACCCAAAACGCAAAGTATTTTCCCCCGCGGCTGGCATGAGTTAGTGAAAAATCGACGGTCTGCTATTACGGTATTAGTCTTAATATTTGTGTCTATAAAAACTTATGACAAATTGCAGCTATGAATTCATCTCTGAAAACAATTATTCTTGGTATTGAAGCTGCCGTGTACTTACGTACAACTGATGCTGTTCGTGGCTGCCGGCGTGACAAAATTATGTATACTTCGGAAAATAAATAGTGATAAATGTACTTCGGAAACGTTTTATCGTACGCATATATATTAGTTTATAATTTTATTAGAGCTCCCTTACAGGAGCGCTCTGAGCAGGCATCTGCGTAATATACTGCGATACCCAAACTCTTATTGCCTATGGTTATTTCAGCTTGTTCGTCTTTGCAGATAAAACTCACAGGGTCCCGTATGCATTCGCCTAAGACGACTCGCAGGGGAAAGCAATGACGTGTGGCAATTTAACGAGCACTTTATACTGCCACCTGTAGTAGTGGGTTATACGCAAAGGCAGCGGCACAGGCCACGAAAGGAAGAAGTGCGCGCGCTGTCCCTTTTGGCGAACAAGCTCAACCGACGCGTTTGGCAAGAGCCTTGTTACTCTTCATTAAATAAACCCTGCCTGAACCTCTGAAGCGACGTGACAAGTGGTGGAGGTGCGGGGTAGGGTTCGGGGACGGGGACGGGGACGGGGACGGGGACGTTCGAGTAACATCTCCACCGCCTGCAGAGTGTCCTGGAGGCTATTCGATCGGCAGATCTCACACTCAAACCAGAAAAGTGTCACTTTGGTTATGAAGAGCTCAAGTTCCTCGGCCATGTAGTGAGCGCCAGAGGAGTCCGACCCGATCCTGACAAGCTTACCGCTGTAGCAACATTTCCGGCTCCTACCGACAAGAAGGCTGTCCGGCGCTTCCTGGGCTTGTGCGCCTATTATCGACGGTTTATTGAAGGCTTTTCCAAGATAGCGGAACCCTTGACTCGCCTTACAAGAGACGACACGCCATTTGTTTGGGATAACGAGCAACAGGCCGCTTTTGCCGAACTACGACAGCGCATGCAGTCAGTACCCGTTCTTGCACATTTTGACGATGATGCTGACACCGAGGTGCATACTGACGCCAGCAACATCGGCCTCGGCGCAGTGCTCGTCCAGCATCAACACGGAGAGCAAAGAGTAATAGCCTATGCCAGCCGCTCCCTGTCCCGTGCCGAGGCGAATTACTCGACCACAGAGAAAGAATGCCTCGCAGTCGTATGGGCGATCACCAAGTTTCGCCCTTACCTCTATGGTCGTCCATTCAAAGTGGTGACAGACCACCATGCCCTGTGCTGGTTGGCAAACATACGTGATCCATCAGGACGACTGGCCCGGTGGAGCTTGCGCCTACACGAATTTGATGTAACCATCGTCTATAAGTCTGGCCGGAAGCACGAAGACGCTGATACACTGTCGCGTGCACCCATTCATCTCGTCAACCAAGAAACAGAGGACGATGACGGTTTCCTGGGCGCCCTTAGCTCATCGGACTTGAGCAGACGGCAGCGAGACGATGAAGAAATTCGACCGGTCATCGATTATTTAGAGGGTCGTAGCGCAGTTATACCACGCCATCTATCCCGCGTGTTGACATCATTCTGCCTCCGAGACAATGTCCTGTACAAGAAAAACACTCGTTCTACGAGCCGCGCTTACCTCCTCGTGGTTCCAAGGAACATGCGGGACGACGTCCTCTTCGCTTGTCATGACGAGCCCACATCTGGCCACCTAGGCTACTCACGAACACTCGCTAGAGTAGGCGAGGCTTACTATTGGCCCGGACTTTCGGCAAGCGTCAAGCAGTACGTCCAAGGCTGTCGTGAATGCCAGCACCGGAAGACATCATCCCGTAAGCCGGCTGGACTACTTCAACCAATTGACCCTCCTCATAAGCCATTTGACCAAGTCGGCATGGACCTTCTCGGCCCTTTTCCTCTGTCTACCGACGGCAACAAATGGGTGATTGTCGCAACTGACTATCTGACACGGTATGCCGAGACAGAGGCGGTCCCACGAGCCACGGCTTCCGAGGAAGCACAGTTCTTCATGTGCCACGTCGTACTGCGTCACGGGGCTCCCTCTGCAGTCATAACCGATAGAGGCACAGCGTTCACTGCGCAGCTCATGGATGAAGTTTTTCGATTAAGCAACACCAAACATCGAAAGACGACTGCCTACCATCCGCAGAGCAACGGACTTACCGAGCGGTTAAATAAGACCGTCACAGACATGATCTCCATGTACATCGACGTCAAACACAAAACATGGGATCGGATTTTACCTTACGTGACGTTCGCTTATAACACCGCCGTGCAAGAGACAACGCAATTCACACCATTTCGCCTTCTCTACGGCCGCGAGGTTCAGACGATGTTGGACGCTATGCTTCCTTGTCAAGACGCTGATCAGTTAACAACTGACGCCGAAGAATTTGCAGAGCGTGCAGAGGAAGCTCGCCAGCTCGCGCGGCTGCACATCGGTCTGCAGCAACAGGCAGATGCACGACGCTACAACGTCCGCCACAGAGACGTATCCTACAGTTCAGGAGACAAAGTTTGGGTGTGGACCCCTGTTCGTCGCCGTGGCCTCTCCGAAAAGTTGCTGAGCAGATACTTCGGTCCGTATAAGGTGTTACGCCGCGTGAGCGACGTAAACTACGAAGTGGTTCCGGACACTGCGTCGTCAACTGGAACACAGCGAAGACAACCGAGCTCCGACATAGTTCATGTCGTGCGCATGAAGCCTTATTTTGCGCGTTCATAATTTTCCTCCCGTTCATTTTTTTTTGTTTCCTTTATTTGTGCCACTAGCATCGCCTCACTGTTCATTGACTGTGCGCGCGCAACATTTCACCGTTGTCCCTTCGCGTTGTGTAAGCTGCTTTGTTTTTGTTTTTTTTTTCTTACAACTACCTTGCAGCATCGAGCCGATGCTCTTTTTCGCGGAGGAGGGAATAATGCCACCTGTAGTAGTGGGTTATACGCAAAGGCAGCGGCACAGGCCACGAAAGGAAGAAGTGCGCGCGCTGTCCCTTTTGGCGAACAAGCTCAACCGACGCGTTTGGCAAGAGCCTTGTTACTCTTCATTAAATAAACCCTGCCTGAACCTCTGAAGCGACGTGACAATACCAATCGAACACCGTTTTAAAAATTTTTGCAGTGACGCGAACGACGCAAGGACTAAGTGAGCGCGTCGCTTGCGCGGTCACGTGATAATTCTTGCTCACTCTCTCTCACGCATGCTTTTGCTTCAAGGTCACGTTCGCATTAGATGTATAACGCTTTAAAAACATTTTGAACACTTAGGCGCTCAACAAAAATACAAAATGAATTCAGCGATACGCTTTAACTACGCAGCGAATATTTTGCGTCTTCATGCAGGAGTGTACCGAACTGACAATGCCGACCTGTAGCGACGGCGTCACAGACATGTTCTACTCTCGCGTTTGGAACAGCACGGAGTTCGCCCGGAAATGCGAGAGAAAATTCGGCGTTCGGCCCGACTTCTACCGCGGCGTTATGTCTTTCGGCGGGAAGAACGTTGGAGCGGCGTCTAACATTGTGTTCAGGTGAGTGGGTTGAAGGCTTAGTAATGCTCACTAATATTTGTTCGTCCTCCTCGGCGGAGGAATGGTTACGGTGCTCGGCTTTTGACCCGAAGGTCGCGGGTTTGATCCCGGCCGCGGTGGTCGCATTTGCGATGGAGGTGAAAATGTTTGAGGCCCGTGTGCTGTGCGACACCAGATGGTCGAAATTTCCGGAGTCCTTCACTACGGTGTCCCTCATAATCACATTGTGGTTTTGGGACGTAAAACCCCAGATATTATTATTAATTTTTGTTTAGAGGAGCGAGAACTCTTTATCGCCACAAAGCTAACAGATGTGACACAAAAAAGGAGGAGCCATGTTTGCCTTAACGTAAATTTTTATCTGACAGCAGAGACGTGCGCGTGTCTTCCGCCATTTATCTCCTGTTGTTCCAAATTAGAATGTCAATTGTCTTTTCTTTCAGTGCATGCAGCTTGTCGTCCGCGCTGCCTACTTTCTTCGAAGACGTACCAACTAGCCAAACTAGCTATATTACTGCAGTTGTCGAAAATCAGATGAAAACAAAGGAGATTTGCCGCAAATGAAGATTTGGGTGCTAAAACATTTTTTTCTTCTGTCCATAAAATTCGCTACTGCGCGAACACTCGGACTGGCTCACGCAGCTCAGTGGACTAGAACACGAATGAATGAATGAATGTGACCTTTATTGAAATAAAAGGACGACTCTTGGTCGCTGTTGGGGATAAGGTGGGAAAGGGCTAAGGGGATTAAAGGGTGATGAACATCTTCACGTCACGTCCTCGCACGAATCAGTCGACCTCTCCTACACCGCTCGAAACAGGCCACTTTGACTACCGTATGTTGCGAGAGCTTTTTGGGCTTCATGGTCAGACTTTATTAAGTTACGTAGAGCTGTCATGTCGGCGTGCAGCAGGTGTTCAGAGGCGTGGCTGTGTGGTAAGACTAGAACATGAAGTGTTACGATCGAGATGGTGTGGAACATTTGTTGTTATGAACGCGATAGCGTTTGAGAGCTCGCTTCGCAGAAGTTCTGGTGTCGGTGTCGTCGCTTGTGGGCAAAAAATCGTCGTTGCCCGTGAGTGAAAATTTGAGGTAGATGCAAATAAATAAATAAATAAATAAATAAATAAATAAATAAATAAATAAATAAATAAATAAATAAATAAATAAATAAATAAATCTTGGGTCCGAGTGAGAATCGTCCCCCCCCAGGCGGGGCAAGCAAGTGTTCTGCCACGGAGTCACGCCAGTGCTTGAAACTGGTTCGTGAAAAAAAAAAAGTTGCTATAAGAATGTCATGTAGTGGGAGGAGTCAAACGCATGTTAATATTGCGTGGCAGACGCGTAGAATCACACCAGAAGCCAAAACACGAGAATTGCGCAAAGAGTGGGCGGTTAAAACTGCCCACCCGTGACAAAGCGTGCAGCTGCGCACGTGCGCGCGGTACCTTACGGACGCGTAGTGGGTACCTCGTCAATTTAAAAACAAGGAAGAATTGTGGCGTGTATAGCGGGCGCTTCGCAAACGCGTACTAGCAGTAGGCATTCTAGGATAGTTTGAAACGGCCATTGTTATACGCGCAAACATTCCTTTCCTTGAGGCATGGTTGAACGCAATGCACGATCACGCTAGCGCGTTCTACTCTTGAAGGCGAAGCTCAAGCGTCCTCCAAGTTTTTATATAGCAACCGTCTCTCACTCTCTCTCTCTCTCCCCTAAGAGTCAGCTGCCGATCGCCATTATAAAAACTACCTGCGTTCTTTTAACAATTTGCGGGGAAATTCTCTCCGCTCTTCGGTGAACCGGTTCTCCCGCTGTCGGGGTACTTGTACCTCAATTCCCGCTCAGGTCTACCTTCGGTCTGCCGCTCAGGTCTAGCGCTCAGGTCTACCTGCTCTACCTTTGTTGCGAAGCAACGACCCCAGCGCTGCGATGCATGCTCCGCCATGCGGCGAACCTGCTTTTACTTGTGAATAAACGACAGTGTAATCTCTGCTCGCAAGGCGTCAACACGCGTGTTCTCGCTTGCGCTAAACCAATCTCCTAACAATTCTAGGGTTTTTTGCATTATCTATTATATTCTTCCAGAGTTCTGTGAAACTCTGAAAAACTATATCTTGCATATTGCAAGATGTAGTTTGCAAGATGTTGCTTGCAGTCGCAAGATGTAGAAAAACTACATCTTGCAATTCAATTACACCTTTTTACAAAACATGAAATGCGCAATATGTGTATATCCGAAGCCAATGGCTAGCGAGTGTTAACACTAGTAAATATAAAAAAATGAGCGCAATTTATTTTAGTGTAAAACGCAAATGCGCTTTACAAGGCAGTTTGTCACAGTAAGAAAAACAAGTCACTGTTTCGCCTCAACAGCGAAGCAATGAATGCGATAGCAAGAAATTGGAATGTCACAGGAAGAACGGCAAGCAGCTAGAAACTTGCTGCGCGCTGCTCTAGCACAAATGACGCAGGAAAAGAACGCACAGGTATACATAGGACGAGCGCGAACTGTCACAGTTGTTACTTCAACTGGCCCTTAGTTTGGCTCTTCTAGCTAGCAGCTCACTCCTTTCGCAGACGCGGCCGCTGCAGCGAGCAGTGACTTTCGCGTGGTCTATAGCTTCAACGCAAACTTTGCGGTGAAAGCACAAGACGTATGAAACTTCCCCTCAAGAGATAAGCGCGCCCTGTATGTCAAAGCACAATTCGGAGGCGCACATCCTAACTCCGGCGATACACTAGAGAGGTTTAGAATTGGGGACCCAATAAATGTGCGAGCTGCCAGGGCGCATGCGCAGAACGCAAGCCACTCTCAGACTGTTGCGCTCGCGTTGTCCCAAGAGCCTGTAGCGCCCTCCTTTGGGCGGCGAACAAAACCGGAGAGCGCGCGACCTCAAGAGAAGAAAATAAAGACAGCGCTTGGCAGTGGCACGTGAAGCCACGGCTCGCGTTCCCTGCTTGCGTCGATTCTGGTCACTCAGATACAACTAATAATAATATCTGGGGTTTAGCGTCCCAAAATCAAGATATGATTATGAGAGACGCCGTAGTGGAGGGCTAGGCAAATTTCGACCACCTAGGGTTCTTTAACGTGCACCTAAATCTAAGTACACGGGCCTCAAACATTTTCGCCTCCATTGAAAATGCAGCCGCCGCGGCCGGGATTCGATCCCGCGACCTTCGGGTCAACAGTTGAGCGCCATAACCACTAGACCACCGTGGCGGGGCTTAGATAAAACTTCATTTGGGTCTAGTTGGTACATATTCCTGAGGCTAAATTTACAGCGCAAACGAACTTCTTTGCATAGCTGTGCGCAGGGATCCGCATCAGGGCAGGGGGGGGGGGAGGGAAGAAGGTTCATCACAACCCCCCCCCCATATAAGTCAATGTATGGGGCAGATTTTTCCTTTCTCTCTCTCTCTTTCTCATTCTCTTGCGCATAGCAAAGCAACCGTATAGTTCCCATAAATGGTTGTTCTACTGGCGTGCCTGGATAGCCAAGTCGTTACGACGCTTGCCTGCGGACCGTTAGTACTCGGGTTCTAATCCCGGCTCAGCAAAAAAATTTATTTTTTTGTTTATCTATTCTCATCCTCCTCTCCACTTCTCTCCTCCTTTCCTTCTTCCTCCAACGCGTTGCTAGGCGACGCATGGTGATTGTCATCGCCCGACGACGCACCGCCGGACCTAGCTCAAGCTTAACGAGCTCCGCTGTTCAAATGCAGTTCAATATTGCGTAGCTGACGTTAACTGAAGAACATATTTCAATTTAACAGACTATGAAAAAACAACAACGCGACAAATACTTACGTGTTGAGTGCAAGCTAACTGTGGCACGTGGTTCCACTGCAGTCATGGAGACTTGGATCCGTGGTCCTCCGTGGGCATCCGGGTTTCTCCGTCCGACGACCTGCCGGTGATCACGATCTCGGGCGGCGCTCACCACAGCGACCTCAGGTTCTCGACGGACAGTGACCCGACATCTCTGAGGGTTTCTCGGCAGCTGGAGAAGGCGCACGTGCTCCGGTGGCTTGAGAAGGCGGCGATCTCCGAGGCCAAGGATCGAATCTCCAGCGCTCTGCATGGGCACTCACTGTTCAAGCACTTCTTTTGAACATCTCGCACATCGAACAAACGCTGCTCGCAAACTCGACTCGACTCTGCGCAATTTTGACTGCATGCAGATAGCACTTTGTCGTCGTCTCACGTCTCGCGTTGGCGTCACGTAGGTCTCACGTTTGATACACATAAGCCGAGCAGGCTGCACTTTTGGAGCGCCAGCGCTTGCTCGCCCGTGAACGCCAGCGTCGCCAAAGGGCTACTTCGTCTGTCCGAGCGAAACGCCAGCGCCTGGAGTTAGACGCACCGCACTCGGAGCAGCACACAGTAGAAAAATAGTAGAAAGGAGACTATAAAACATAACACAGGGGTAATCGCAAAAGAAATCGGATAGTCATACGAGAAGAAGCGAAGAGAATAGAAAATATCACGTAATCGCACGAAAAGAACAAAAAACGCAGATAAACACAAAGTAAACACAAGGTAAACGCTGGCGTATGAATGCTCCACAGTTCGTATACAGCTTTCACTTGGGGTTGAACTCGCTTTGTTTCTTTATATTAGCTGCATTTTAACGTACATGCAACTGGAGAATAGGATCAATCTGTCGACTCGAAATGTAGTCATGTTCACGTACACCCATAGGTCGGCAAGAAATGTGGAGCTCACTCAGACTCACTCATGAAATATATTTTACCTTTAGAGCTCACTCGGACTCAGACTCACTAAATTTTTCCTCACATTTTTCTCAACCCGACTCACTCGAACTCAATACTCACGAAAATATTACTCAGCCTGACTCACTCAGACTTAAGACTCACGGCTCGATCTGCGTCTGAGTGATTCGACTCATGAGTGAGTTTGCCGACCTATGCGTATACCTTAACGGGTCGAAGAAGCGATCGTTGGGTGAATTTTGCCACACCGTTCAGAAAAAGTCAAGAGGGAGGGAGAAAGGGGACGAGAGTATGCTTCACCAAAGTTTTAAATGTTATCGTGCCCTACATTCACACCATTTCACACAACCTCAAGAGGATAGGAATAAAGCACGGCGTAAACCTCGATTTCACGGCACCCTTTAAGCTTTCCCGTTTGTGTGCTCTTGCCGGTGAACAAACCAAGAAATCAGTGTGCGAAAAGAAGCATAAGAAGCCTTTTGTTCACTGTGCTATGGGAGTAATCTAGAAGATCCCGCTCAGTTGTGGCAAAGCTTACATCGGCCAAACGGGCCGATGTCTTAATGATAGACTAAGAGAGCACTCGTCTACGCTGAAGGTTCAGAATTACAGGACGCACCTTCCTGCGCATTGCAAGAAGTGCGGTTGCACAGCACTTTTCTAGGAGGCAGACGTCGTGAGTCGGGCAAAGGACAGGCGTGAGAGAGATTCTAGAGGCGGAACAGATTACGATTGCAGCAGACGCGTGCATCAGTGCGCTTTCGGTGCATTTTACGATGAAGGAAACGGGCTTCCTTCACAACAGTTAAATGTTTAAACTGATTGTATGTACCGCCCTTCGAGCTATCTTAGATGTTCGCGGATTTCCCAGTGATATGGCAATTTTTTGTGACAGTGTCCGTTGTGAACACGCTTGCGCATAAGCCTTCTTGGTGTGAAGTTTTTTTCGAATAAACTCAGTTGCAAGTGAGCGTCTTTTCTATCGTGTGTTCTTCCTTCCTAACCAAATCCGCGCTCCTCTATGCAACATCACTGAACCCCCCCCCCCCCCCCCCCCCCCCCCCATAAAAAAAACAACCCATAAAAATCTGGCTACGGTAACTGTGTACACTCAGCTAAAGTGTACTCTTACGATGTACTCAGAGTGCTGTGCGGGTTAAAGAACCTTCGGTAGTAAAAAATTACACCGGTGTGTCCCGTGGCGTACCTCATAATCATTTCGTGGTTTGGAAAGTCCAGATTTCGTTTTCCGTTTTGAAACTTTGGGCTACCCAGCAAGCCCGCGAGGCGGCGAAGAGGCAGGACCTCGACGTCCCCACGTGGGAGGCTCAGCCAACCAAACTGCTGGTTTCAATAAACGTTTACTCCTCCTCCTCCTTGAAACAGGAAACGAGGTCGCATGCCTCGCTGACTGAAACAGGAAGCACGTGATACAAATGGACATCAAGAAAAGAGTAAAATAAATAAATATGATCACGTACGCCCACGTAAACATACTGACAAAGCAACAGGTGTGCGAAATAATTGAGTCACTAACTTATTACAATTGTAAAAAAATCCCGCCATCTCCCCGTAAAGGGAACCCTGAGTAGTATGCGAAGCAGCCATGAGTCGACTTAGATTTCTGTAAATGTTTTATTTTCTTCATCACTATTCATGGTCCTTCTATTCGAGGTTCCCCTAATGTTGTTGCCCGTCCTATATGACTTTAAGCTCAGGGGAACGCTTTTCCTTGAGTATAACGGCCTTGTGATCCGTAAAGTATAAAGTTAATGGCTATTGCTGCAAAGGTTGCAGCTTGAAGTTTGAGAATGCGATGTCAACGCGTCCGTTTCGCTTCGGCTTCGCAAGCCCGCCGCTCCGGATTGGCTGGGGCACTGGCTACGTCGACGCGACGCCGGGGAGATAGGCCTCGTTCATAAGCTGCTTCGCATCTAAGGGTACTTTGCATGATTTAGGGCTAGGACTCCGTGTTTTCGATGTTTATTTTCCTTGAAAATCGGCGGGTGTTTATCGGAGTTTATATTTTTGGCGGAAATTCGGCGTTTATCGGTGTTTTTTTCTCTTAAATCCGCAATTCTCCGAAATTCGGAGTTTTGCATTATTCTCAAAAACCCGAAATCTTAGATCAATTCATATTTGAATACTATGACACGGAAACACACGAAGCACATTTTTTTCTAGAAGGTTTGAATGCACAAACACATACGCACAATCGAAATATTTGAACGCATAACAAATGTATTTGTGCGTATAACAACCTTATGCTTAAAGCTTATTGTAAAACACGCAAGCATACCTTGCGAGGCTGCTGTCAGTGAACGAAGCGCGCTCCTTTTGATTGACGATTCTCAGCCTTGAAAATGCCCTTTCAACGTTAGCGCTAGAAACAGGAAGCGCCAGAAGACGCAGCGCGCCGCGAGAAAGCACTGGCCACTGGACATTGTGAAGTCTCCAAAACGACAGGGGTTCAACAATGTTACATATTTCATAGCACTGATAGTTCGCAAAATCACTCAGGAGCTGGCTCATGTCGTCAGTTTCAAGAAGCACTAATTGAAAAATAGGCGCATAGGTTTCGAACGCGCAGGGCAGCTCATGTTTCACATTTGGATTAACAATTTGAACACAGTACCAAAACGATTCTTTTTGTGTACTGGAGATGATCGCGCAGGTTCCTCTTAGATGTCTGTCTCTACTTTTCGGCAAAAGCAGCATAGTATCCGTGAAAGTCTGCGACAGTCGTTCAGCGGTCAGCCTCGTCAAGGAGCTCCAACAGATTTGTGACATCTGATGCGAAGACCTCGGTTGGATCACGCCATTGACTGATGAGTGCGTGCAAACGAACCCCCAGTATGGGATAAACTTGGTGTGCCAGGGTACTCTCTGCCTCAAGTTCCTTAATGATTGAGAGCACGGCACACGAATTGGTCTTCAGAAACCTCATCTTAACGAGCAAGTCGTGCACAGCTTCAGGCGATGAAATGACTCTTGAGCTTCTCACAGTTCGTTCCCTTGGCTTCGTCGCTTCTCAAGAAAGACAAAATGGCGCGCCAGTAGTCCAAAATATCTTCTAGAGCTTCGTAAAAAGAGAACGACCTCGACGGACATACGGTTTTCAGCGACTTGATGGACATACCCATGGCCCAGCACACCAGACCAAACTTACGGCGCAGCTCCCGCGACGACTTCAACAGGGTACGAAAGTGCACAACAAAATCGTGAACTACGTTAAACGAGCTTGTCCCGATTCCATTCTCCAGAGCGTTGTTGAGTAGGTGGCACGAATCTTTGAATTGGAGCGCCTTGAATTCGGGGTTGGAGAGTTGCAAGTCCTTGTGAAGCTTCTGCATGTAAGAAGCTGAGTCGGAGCACAATGCTGCTACGTCGCCTAAAGGCCGAGACAGACGGTACGATTTTCCATGCGATGCGACGTCCGACACGGCGGTGGGGAAACCGGAATGGTTACCTTTCATAGCATCGGACAGCCACCACTTCCTCCCCCCCCCCCCCCCCCCCCACCACCGTGTCAGACGTCGCATCGCATGGAAAATCGTACCGTCTGTCTCGCCCTTAATACAGCTACGCGCGGTAAACTTTAAATCGGTCATACCAGGAGATGTATCAGTGAGGGCTTAGAACTTGCCCTTTCGATAAAGAAGGGAACCAGGCCATATTGGCTCTTGAAATAGGAGTTTATCGGATAAATTCGAATTGTCTAAAATTACACGGAGCCCTATATTTATGGCCTAGTGGGTACCTTGCATGAATGAAGATGATTTATGGAGTGGGTACCTTGCATGATTTATGGCGTAGTGGGTACCTTGCATGAATGACGATGATTTATGGCGAAGTGGGTACCTTGCATGATTTATGGCGTAGTGGGAACCTTGCATGAATGACGATGATTTATGGCGAAGTGGGTATCTTGCATGATTTATGGCGTAGTGGGAACCTTGCATGAATGATGATTTATGGCGAAGTGGGTACCTTGCATGAATTATGGCGGAGTGAGTAACTTGCATGAATGACAATGATTTATGGCGTAGTGGGTACCTTGCATGAATGACGATGATTTATAGTACCTTGCATGATTTATGACGTAGTGGGTACCTTGCATGATTTATACTAGAGCATGCGCCGCAGTGGAGCGAGCGCTCTATCGCATGTCCATAAGTCAGGCAAACATTTCTTTCTGCACACCCGAGGTATTCCCCAGTGACGCTTGCCCCGCATGCGGAGACGTAGCCACGCTAGCGCATATGCTCTGGGAGTGCAAGGCAACGCACACTAACCCCGATACTGCTTCGGCCAGGTGGGAGGCGGCCCTCCGCAGCTCCCTCCTGGCTGACGAGCTCTGGGCCGTCCAGCAGGCCCGCGGAGCGGCCGGCAGGCTTGGTCTGACGGTCCCGACGTGGGAGTCGCCCGCTGCGCGCTGACGCGCGCCTTGCAGGACCCAAATAAAGTTTTTTCAACCAACCAACCAACCATGCGCGAGCTCTCCGCTCATGCGAAAACTTCGTTCTCTTCTTTCTTCCATACATCTAGTGGCACGCGGGGCACTGGTCACGCCGGGGGGACAGGCCTCGTTCATAAGCTGCTTCGCATCTAAAACGCCTGGCGCTTGGCCAACCACCCGTAGTTGGTATAAGCCAGTGATAAAAAACAATTCATTGCAGAATTATTTGCTATTGTTCTGGCTCTACGAAAGCTTCCTTCAAGCGAATCAGAAGCAGTTATAATTACAGATGCTCTTTCAGTATGTTCGTCGCTCTCTTCGGCGACAAACTTACCGCTCATTAATATGTTTCATCATTTATTACCGGTAAACTTGCGAAAACTTCAGCTGTTATGGGTTCCAGGCCACTGCGGAATATATTTAAATGAGATGGCGGACACATTAACCACAATATCTTTAAGGGAACCCATTACACCGATTATATCCGATACTGCTTACGCGACAGCAGTAAGATTTCGAAATGCGTGTCTGCTTAATGAAATAGGCAAATTTTCATGGGATCAATTCAGCGACTTCACACATCTAAGATTTTGCTGGAATAAGCAGTGGTGTGTATCAGGGCAAGTAGAAGTTACTTTCACCAGACTACGCTGCAGAATTCCGAAGTTGAATTATTACTTACACAAAGCTGGACTCAGCGCGTCTCCGTTATGCCAGTTTTGCGGTGAAATAGAGACAATAGATAATTTCTTTTTATTCTGTCACCGGTATTCTAATCAGAGAAAAAGATGCCTCGTCGCTCCCCTTCAAAAGTTAGGATTACAAATCAATGTTCCGGAAATTTTATCATTTGGTGGCATTACATTAGGTTATAGTCACGAGGAGGTCCACTCTGCAGTGTTTAATTACATACAGGAAACAAAAAGATTACCATGCTAGTTTATATTGGCTTATTTTCAATACTAATTCCAACCGTTGTTACATCCGTCAAACATCACACCGGATAATCTGACTGTGTGCTCTGAAGAATTTTCAAATATTAGCTATGTTTTTTTTTCTCTCTCTTTTAGTCTAAAGTTACAACGTTTATCTTTAGCCTAATACGTATTTACCTCAAAGATCCTGCCGCCCGGTTCATGGCCCATCCCCCTTTGTGGGCAAGCGCGACTAGTAAGAGGTTATCATCATCATCGTCATCAGAAGAAGAAGAAGAAGTGGCGGCTGCATCGTGCCCGCTGGACGACGTGGCCCGGTAAGCGATCTTAGCGAAACACCGTAGCAGTTAATCAAGTCTAGTCTACCAAAAGCAGCTCAATGCTAACAAAAAACCAGAGTTGCACGTGGGAATAAGTTATCGTTCTTATTTAATTTACCCTGGTAGGATTTTATCCTATAGATCAAATCATGTTCTCTGACGACCATTTTCGGAGATGCTGCCACTTTCATGCATTCTTCACTGATACTTCCACTTCTTTGCCCTCTTCCACTGTGTAGAGCAGAGCCCTAGAGCGCACCAGCTAAGTTTGACCTCCCAGTACAGTGATAGGCACGCTTTCTCCTGTGTAGCTGCTTGAAAACTTGCAAAATTTAAGGTATCTTCGAAAGTTGTCGTCCGGTAATGACCCAAAGGGTTTGTGGCTAGCTAATGAAATGTAGCGTGGCGCTACCATATTCCGTAACTTGTAACACCTGAGACATCTTGAAAGATTCTGCGGAAACAGGCAACCCGTGCCAGACGCTACCTTATCACCTTATCTGCTGCCCTTAGTCTTGAATTATTTAAGTGGCGCACAATTCGCCGGACAACATGAGATTATCCACATCACTGATTTATAATTACGTCATTTAATTAGAGAAGCGGAGGCAAATGCTATGTTGACCAGACTGCGATTAGCGCGGAGTGAAAGAACACTTGGGGCCGATATGCCACGAATGAATCTCCAGCTCTCCACATGCACGTTAATCGTATATGGCTTTACGACCTCGCACAGTACTAGTCTATTCGCCTTTTTTAACACGAAAGTGTTTTATGCCAGGGTCCACCAAGACTTCAGTGACCTATTTCCATCACGGAAATGACGTTGAAAAGATATACACAATCAGATGGCAAAGAAAAAAGGTACCGTCAACGGGCATCGAACCCACGACCACTCGGTCCACAACAACATATGCCGGGTACGCTATCCACTGCGCCACAGTCACAGACTCTGGAGGCTTTACAAACGCACCTTTTATATCTACCACTCTCCCGGTCAGCTGGGTGGTGGTGACCTCTGAGATTGGTAAGGTAAAGTAATTCGTCATTGCTGCGGCCTCCGCGACTAGCACCTGCAACGCGCTACGCGCCCGTCCCGTTCGGCGCGTTTTCAATAGAAGTTGAATTTTGTCAATGTCTTGACACACCGCGAGGTGGCGACCTTTGCCCAAGCGTAGTAAAAGCGTCGGCCTTGCTCATAGCATCACGCTAATACAAACCAAGAATAGCTCTGCGACGCGCGCCTGCCTCACCTAGCTGTAACATCGCGTTCCACGCTCACGAGCTCGCCCCGAGAAAAATCGCGGCCGGGCTCCGAGGCGGCACGACGCGCTTTGCGTTTCCCTCTAGTCCGGCCGTGGTATTCAATCACATTTTAACATGCCGCGGGATGGTGACCAAGTTCTGCGACCAATATGCGACGCTCTTCTGGCTATCCCACCTCGTTCTCTGATTACGCTTTCACCGTTTACTACAGCTACCACAAGGGTTTGTTTAATCATTTAACATGGACGTTAGTCGTCGGGATGGAGATGTACCACCAATCATCAAATTGTGTGCATACGCATTAAACGGTGCCATTAGCTGCCAGACATCAATATACATTGTGCAAACTCTCTTATAGCAATGTACAGGAAGCATTCAGTTACTTCTGTAAGGGCACGCTTTACTTTCGTGTTATTCCGATTCCTATGACGGAGGGATCAACCATGTTTTTTTTTTGTATTTGCCCCCGTCTTTAGACAAGTTAAGGAACAAAATATGTCTTTGCACTCGCCCACGGAAAGCCGACCAAAAACTGCTGTAATTTATATATGAAGCATTGTGAGGACGTGTACTTGTCAGAATCGTTCAATAATGCGTGTGCACCCGTTTCGTTGCCCAAAGAGCAGCCCTCTCAGCCACACTGCGTCAGCTAGACAACCGCCCTCTCACAGAGGACAAAATCCTAGGGCACTGGCCGAGCCGGTCTACAGTGCGAGCGGCTATGAGTGCGTTGCTGCGGTACCTTCGATAAACCGGACCGAACGACAAGTTATGACTGGTCTCCGACAATGTTTTTAGCCAGTGCTACTGTGCTATTGTCATGACACTATAGCGTCGTTACAGACTCTCTTCTCCTCTTTCATTCTTTCGCACGCCCTCTCCCCTTCCCAAGTACAGGGTAGCCAACCGGAGCTCTTCCTGGTTAACCTTCTCCTCTTTCCTCTCCCTCGCTCTCTAAGAGTTTGTAGTATCTAGGAGCATGTTGGTGATCTTTAAAAATCAAATCCTCAAGACACGAACGCGATAGCCTAAATATTCGCTTCATATCGTGCAGGGTCGAACTCGCAAAGTGAGCCAGAAAGTAGCAGAAAATTTTCACTCTTCAAACGACTAAATCAAAGGTAAGACAAATGGGAGCTTTATGTGTCATTTTCTATTTCCAGGCCGGCGTTGCATGAATGAAAACAACAATGTAGGGTGCGTGGTATTGATCAAGGGCACTCAATATATGCCGTATTTTCTCGCATATAACCCACCCCTGCATATAACCAGCACCCCTAACTATAACTCTACAAAAAGAAAATGAAAACTGTGCATATAATTCCTGCATATAACACGCACCCGCACTTTTTAAGCACATTTCCCGTTTTTTTTTTGTGTGTGTGAATTATATGCGAGAAAATATGGTACATGTCATTTTTTTTTCTATAAACGCCACAAACGCCAAACTAATTTAGTTAGATTACCAGTTCGGTGCTTCCGACAAAATTCAGCAAACGGAAATAGAAATTTGACTAGCATTTCAGGCGAACGTAACGGCAACTTTCTCAAAAAAAAAAAAAATGTTTTGCACAACGTGTGGAAATGAGGAGCTGTCTATTTTACTTTACTTCATTGAATACTTTAGGCCCTTAAAAAATTGAGCCCAGAAAAGCACATTCGAAAACAGGCCATCCCTTTTAAGCTATATACGCAAGTAATTATAAAAAAAGCACGATAATGATTCACGTTGAAATCTCCAATAGCTAGAAGATTGCTCATAAGATATTGGTGACGCTTTTTTGTTTTGAACCTACTAAACAGGCTACAGATATGTCGGGACTTGACTCCTGGTATTGTTCTGAAAAAAAAAATTATATAGTACTACGCTTAAGTTTGTTCATTCCTGCACGGATACTGTTTTTCTTTTTTTTTTTGGTGTTCTGCTCAAGCCTTCTGTATTATTGAATTTCCCAGCAATAAACCAGTGGCTGTCAGTTCAGCGCCATCTCTGCCGTTTTATCACCGTCTAATATCTAGCGCTGTTTGTTTCCGTCTTTGCCACTTCTATAGTTAATGAAGCAATTGAAATCTAGAGAACGAAGTCTCTGATGAATGAAATATTAATAATAATAATTTTTGGCGTTTAACATCCCAGAAGCATGACAGTTCGGCACGACAGTTCGGCATCCCTCATGATTATGTAGGATGCCGTAGTGGAGGGCTCTGATTTCGACCACCTGGGGTTCTTTGACGTGCACTTAAATCCTAGTACACGGGCCTCAAGCGTTTTCGCCTCCATCGGAAATGTGACCGCCGCGGTCGGGATTCGATCTCGCGACATTCGGGTCAGCAGTCAAGCACCATAACCACTACACCACCGCGGCGGGTCTGAATGAAATCTTGCTTCTTTATGTGGATGGATTTGCTGGCATGTGGATGTCCGGTATTTTATACACGGAATGATATTGTTTCGCGTACATTAAAGTTGATATTTGCTATACTATACGGATCCTGCGCAGGACTCAGTCACGAGGTCACGAACCTCCTTTGCTCCTTACCCGTGGGTCATTCTATGTGATGTCAAAAATTATAAAAGTAGTAAATAAAAATAAACAATCCTTTTTTTTTTCAGATTTCAGAAACATGTCTAGCCTGCGCGTGGCCGCGTCGGTGGTGTTATTGTTCTTCACTCTGGCTCCACTCGAAGCGGCTGCCCAGCTGAGAAATCTTACCTTCAAGATTCACAACTTCACCACGAAGGTATGTCCTGATATGCGAGAGCCGAGGGCCAACTTATCAAGCATCATGCAAAACTTGGGAGAAACGAGCTAGCCACGAAACTTTCCTCATTACACCGATATCACCATTAACGAACAGACGTTCGCCTATAAACCAGGGTCCCTATTCACAAAACGCTATTGCGGCAGTAAAGTTTGTATGAATAAAAAAAAAATGGGGACAGCTAGGCCAGTGCATCAGCGACACATCCGTGTATCTTTCCAGAAAACAGCGTGATTTCCTTTGTAGTAGATAAGGGTCTTGGGGGTGGCGAAACCTGTCACGAGGTCATGAATGTCATTGCGCACTCGCTTAGTTTGTTTCATAAGGGTGGTGCATGTTTCAATAAGCCAGTTGTTAGTCTGCGATCGTCCTGTCCACTTCGTTTCTGGTGTCTCGTCCTTAGCGCAGTTATAAATTTTTTCAACTAGGCACTAGTGGTACGAAGACTGAAAAAGCAACAGAGCTGGTGGCGTTGCCCTCTTCTTTTCCTTCCTCCTCACCCTCACTTCCCTTTCCCACCCCTTGCTATACTATACTATACTATACTATACTATACTATACTATACTATACTATACTATACTATACTATACTATACTATGCATGGCTATGCTTCCTCTCTCTTTTTCTCCTTTTCTTTCTTTCTATTTCTCTCTCTCTCTGTACTTGTTCGCTTGCCCATCACAGTTATCGCGTCCCACGCCGGACAAATCGGCGCACGTGTTCTGGTAGCGACGATGAAGACGAAGAGGACGAAAAGAGCGCGTGCCGGTTCATGATAATGAGAGTTCTCTGGTGTGGCCACACGACATCATGAAAAGCCGAACGGATCCGCTGCAAAACTGTCCAACAGATGCGGCGAACGTATTAGCGAAGACCGCCTCACAAATCGTTCTTCACTCGGAAGACGTTGTTACGAACCAAAACGTTACTGCATTTGATTCCAGATTCTCCGACTCCCGCATCCGCGTTTAATGCAATCATACGTAGTCTTAGCCTTACTCGTCACCTGTCAGCGTAGCCTGCGCAGGTGAGAAGTACACATTCCTAAAAGCCTGATGAAGCAAGCGCCTGTGTCATAGTGGTTGGCTGGTGGGGGCGTCGGACTTCGGCAGTAAAGGCACATTGTTTAAAGTGGGCTGTCGAAACATTCTAAACATTTTGATTTATATTTATCCGGTGCAGACATGCGCTGCGCTGGCATTATTCGCATGTGAGTGCGCGAGTGTTTAAAATACATGCATTCCGTGTGCGACGTGGTTCGCGGTTTGTTGTTACAGGTTGACCATTTCACGTACCGCAACAACGACACCTTCCAGATGAGGTATATCGTGGCGGACAAATACTGGAACAGAGACAAAGGAACGATCTTCTTCTACCCCGGAAACGAAATGAGGATCGAACCCTTCGTGTACAGCACGGTACGTTTTGACGAGACTGAAAAAAATGACGAAGAAAAAATTCGGTAGATCCCACTCATTCTGGGAGTCGATGTCATGCAAAGCGGTAGGCGTTTAGTAGCATTTACCAAGTTTTTTTTTATTGCTTTGAGTAAAATGTTGAGAGTTGGACCGACTTCTTTCTGCATTTTGAGTAGTTATGGGCATATCGTGGGGAGGTCTGTAGCAAGGAATTTTTTTTCCGACGCGGGGGGGAGGGGGAGAATCACTTGGTGAGGGCCTTGACTATTTGAGAAAAGCGCATATGTTAAGAAAATTACATATTTCAGGAAGCAACAATTGAGGGAATTTGAGGGGAGAAGCTCCATAACGGGATCACGTAAAGATTTTTGAAAGTATGTCAACATCGTTCCTGGGTTGATACAAACTATAAAACACCTAGCTGCGGCTCAAACCCGCATTCCATGGGCCGTGGTATACGGGTATGTGCCACACGTGACTGAATGAATGGGTTTCAGTAATAATATCTGGGGTTTAACGTACCAAAACCACGATATGATTATGAGAGACGCAGTAGTGGAAGGCTCCGGAAATTTCACAAGGTGGAAGTTCTCGAAAGAAGAAAAAGAATTCGTCCACACCACTAAAACACGAAGCTACAGCGGAAACCCATAACTTCATGATTTCTTTCATCCATAAAGTATTCCATCGGAAAAAGCCGTACGAATTTCCTTTATAACTATGTGCTACAGTCAGACGGATCGCAATTTTACCTCACCAAAATGTTACGAAACGAAACCAAACTTCACCAAAGAAACTCAACCGATCAAAACTCGACCGAACCGAAGCAAGCATAACGAAATTGAACCAGGCCAAACCAAACCTAACCTAGCTTAACCATACCTAACCAAACCAAACCCAACCCAGTACAGCCTAACCTATCTAACCACCATCGTTGCTTCAAGGGAAAGATCATGCACGCACATGCCATAAACTCCCCGTAAATTAGGGAGGGCCAAGAGTGTGCAAATTGATTTAATTGATTACTGCATTGACGCTTCATCATTTATTTTTATGCCGTTTCTTGTAATGACAAACACGTTTCATGGCTTCATACTGCTATGAAACGGTGAAACACAGAAAATACACGAATATGCGTTCTCTTATTAAGCGGCGCCGTTTGATAATGATGAATCCTTGCCAACAACTCAATTGTCAGTCTTATTTCATATCGTCATGTGAGCCGACACGATGGTCTATGTCAAACGAATGTCAGTTTTCCCGGTAGGCTAAGTAGGTAGACTATTGATTCTTCTGTTGTGTGCAAATTTTGCTTGTCGTCTTTCCTGTCCTTTTTGATCATTACCAAGAGCCAATCTTTCTCAAAAGCTGACGGCAGTATTATATTTAAATCACTGAGTTAAACAATTTCGCACACTGTGACGTTTCACACAGGGTAGATATGCTAGTGAATTTCTCCGGATCGGTAGCAATTTGAAATATAACGTATACAAGCAGTTTCAGGAGGGTAAAGCGAGATTGGACAGATAACCTTTTTTTCTGATGTGTAGCTTCAAAACTTGATCTTTCCTTTTTATTCTGCTGGTTCCAGGGTGTTATGTGGGAATGGGCCAAGTACTTCAAGGCTCTGCTCGTGTTCGCCGAGCATCGATATTACGGCGAGTCTCTGCCCTACGGGGAAAATTCCTTTAAGGCAAGTGAAACAGCTGTACCTCGCGGGATGATACGATGGACACAATTATGGCGGCGTGAAGAAGAATTTAACGCCAGTGATAAGTTTTCATAACTCATCATTTCCCGCAACTACCCAACAAACTTGTCTCTCCGCCTCCGTATGTATTACTGGGACCAGATCATAATCATAAGGTCGGCATTCCACCAAGCAGATCTAACTCCTTCTTCAATCATTTGTACCACGAACTTCCAATGAGTGGAACCGCCTTCCTACCTCGACGATCACCATCGATGATCACCAGTTATTCAAGAGCCTCATAGCTAACATTGTATAACTATAAGAACTTTCCTCGTCACGTTGTCCAACCTGCATTTAAGAAACGCCATATCTAATATTGTTGTCTAGGTGCCATTTGTTTTTGTATACATTTTTGGTTTGCTTTATTAACTCCTGTGCATTGAATTAACCCGTTTTGGTTGTAGCCATTTCCCTATATCAGGGGTCTCAAACTCACCTCAGCTAGCGAGCCGCAGACATGAAATCCAGTCCCACAAGGGCCCGGCACAGTGGAAAGTGTTGGAGCGGGGGGAGGGGGGGGGGGAGTCGACACTGAACAACATTTCACCTAAAGTTGCCACTTAAAAGAACGCCTTTTTTTCCCATATCTCATATATGGCTCATTTCTGAAGGGTATTGGGCGTCAGGATTCGAGAAAGATATCAATACTGAGCTCTAGAATGACTGAAATCTGGACGCAGATTCGGAAATATAGATATTTTGTACCGCGGTTATGTTCCAACACATGGTGATCGTATAGGGTACCTCACGAGAGAAATGCCTGAGACCAGACCCGTCTCTTCAGCTTACCCTAACAAAGCGTTCTTAATCGCAACAGGCGCGAAAGGAACGCGAGTATACCATTTAGCAAAGTCCCAAAACTTCATTTGTTGCGAAGCCGCGGGCCGCGTGTTTGAGACCCCTGCCCATATAATGCCGTATTGGCTATGAGGGTATGTTAAATAAAAATAATAAAAAATATTACATTGAATTACAGCGTCACCTTGATCCCGTTTTTCATACACTTTTTAAAGGGTCCCTGAAACCAGGGTGTCGGAACGAAATGTTTTTCGTTTCGGTTTTAGTTTCGTTCCACCGCAAAAAGTTCCATTCCGTTTCTGTTCCGGAACGAAAAAAAATGTTCCGTAACGATTCGTAACGTTTTTTTTATTCAAAAATTTGAAGTTAAGGTAATCACAAAGAACATTGGATTTGTGATGTAGTTACCTGCCCTCCTCTTAGGAAAGTGGGACAAGGGTAAAACACGTTCTTCGGAGGAACGGAAGTAACTGTACCACGAATTCCTACCAACTAGCACAAACCAGTATTAATTTCAAAGTCATAGTATTTATTTTCTCAAAAGAAAAATACGAATTTTTTAGTAGGCTCAATGCTTTGTGTCAAGGGAGTGAGCATGACCTCAGAAGCAGCACGTCATTGAGTGTACTCTCTGATGTGCGAGACCGGTGTTCTGATAAAAAGATCGCCAGGCCTGCGCGGAACACGCCGCACAGTCACAACAAAAGCTGGAAGAGCGGACTTGGTAGAGCTCGTTGGAGAGTCTCTTGGGGTAATAATACAAGTACACATGCAAAGTACCTACTACGCCATAAAGCATCCCAATTTTTCTGAAGTAGAGAAGTGCCCACTATGCCATATTTCGTCATTCTTCGAAGTCTCGTGGTACATGCTACACATTTGTAAGGCATTATGTGAACTTTGTGCTGTGGCTGACGACGATGAAGAATTATGATTGAGCACTTTGCAGTGGGTAGGAAGCAGCGTAGCGGAATGGGCGCCTACATTCCGTTTCAATTCCATTGCGGGGAATTAGAACTTGCCGCAATTCCATTCCTTTCAATTCCTCGGAATGAAAAAACGTAGCCCATTCGCACTCTGGGAACGGCCGGGCAGTTCAGTTCCAATCCTGTAATCCTTCTTATAAAAAAAATCTGTAATTTTTTCTTATATCAGCGATAGCGGCCACGGACACCGGCGGCAGCGGACAACTATGGCTCCAAAATCAGCTGTTGTGATCTCATAGCAGCTTTTGCTGTGACAAACTTCAGCGCCGACAATGCCCTCTCTGTGATGGCTTGCGTGACAGGCACGCAAAAGTCCACTTGCGTTAATATAAACATCTCTGGTTGCCACTGTTCTTGTTTTTTGCACAATTTCAACATATCTTTGCTTTGGAATTCCTGCCTGAGGTACGCGCTAACACTGTACCCTGAGATATGCTCAGAATGCATGAGCTCGGTTGCTCCGGATTGGGAAGTTTTCTCGTGAACCGAAAAACGATTGAAAAAATTTCGGTTTCACTCCGGAACGAAATAATATATAAAGTTTCGGTTACGTTTTCGTTGCGGTCGAAAATATCGTTTTTTTTTTTCGTTTTTCGTTTTCGGTTTTCGTTCCGATCCGACACCCTGCCTGAAACAGTTTCCTGCAACTACATAAGCGGTCGAGCCAAAACTAGAGTAAACCATCTGCAGTTCAAGCGAAGGACATTGTATCAAGGCAGCTACAATCGATTGAAGCTTACCCTCCTCCGAAGCCATTTTTGTTTGTTTGTTGTCAACATTTTCGCCGAGTGTTCAGGGTTAAGCTCCGACCGTTAAACGTTCTCGCGGTGGTCCGCCTACGTTGTCAACGGGATCAGCCGGTCAAGAGAGATCGATGATATGATTAGCATAGAATCCTGCATAACGCATAGCTACAAAATGCCGGCATTAGCCGTGTGTCTGACCCGTTGAGATGCTGTGTACACAATTGTGCACACCACTCGTTTTTGCTATTTACATCGCCCAGCTGCTAAGAATTATGCATTGAGATTTCGATGAATTGAACCTCCCGCATAATTAATTTGTCTTCATTGTAACTTGATTTCGAAGTGTACTGTTGCATATGATCACTTTGCTGAAGGCACTACCACGTTCGTCGAGTCGCTGGAGGTGTCGCTTCCCGCGAGCCAAGTCAGAAGTATAATATTTCTTTGTTCATAATGAACATAACGGAAAACGAGTATGCACTACATTTGTAGCCTCATATTTCATGCTATTTATGCAAAATCAGAACAATAATGACTTCAGAATAAAGAGAGATGTAACTACAACTTGATTAGGATTAATTACTATAACAGACATAAATTAACGTATTGTGACATTATTTTTGTTGCAGGAGAATGTCGAGTGCCTTGAAATAACGTAACGATTGGACGCGTTTATGGACGGTTATTCATAGGTGGCGTCTGAAACGGCTAAAAAAAAAAGAAAACTGGCCACTCGGTTCATTTGTATTCCTTTCATCTTTTGCATTAATTTGTTCATCTTTTAGGATCTGGAGCACATGGCGTACCTGTCCAGCGAGCAAGCCATGGCTGACTACGCCGCACTGTTGACATGGCTCAAGAACAACCTCGCAGGAGCCAAGAACAGTCAAGTGGTCGCATTTGGCGGCTCTTACGGAGCCATGTTAGCCGCGCTGATGCGGGTCAAGTACCCGTACATTATCGACGCGTAGGTGCCCGTTTGATTGTTTTCTACTCAAATAGCGGGACGTGGTTGGCTGAGTAATATCGCTCGAGGCATGCGTGTAGTGTCGTCATACGACGACCTTGCGATGACTACATTGAGGATATGCATGGGTGGATTGAGGACATTGTGCGTGTTTCCTTACTTGTGTCTGTGTTTAGTGCTGCTTCTTCAAGATGTTTGCCTGACCTCTTCTGCACCCGCTTTCTCTTATGATATGAAATCAAACCGTAATTTTCCGGCTCTCTAGCAAACTGAGGAAAGTCTTGCACATATCCCTCGTCGTGGTAGAAAAAGCTCGTCGTCAATAATAAAGATGTACAAACAAGAAATGCCTTTACGTATGATTATGTGGCCAGTTTGTCGAAGGACGTACACCTGAGCCAAACGATATGATTAACAACTGCATGCGCTCGAGTGTAAATAGACAAATATTACTCTTAACATTTGCGGGGATATTATAATGTTACGTACAAGATATAATTTTCGACTCCAGGGCACGAAGGCCACGCTCAACAAGATTTATAATACGAAGCCAAAAACCGGTTTCTCTGCATGTTAGATACCCTGACGTAATGTCATTGTTATGAAGGATTCATCTATAAGAGTAACAGAAGCTGCGCTCAATCGCATCAGTAAACAGTTTGAATAACCACAATCACATTTGGTGCCTCCAAACCCCGGTAAGCGCTCATACGGCTGTAAATCACTTTCGGGTTGTGTTAGCTACTGCAAGCAGTTTAATAAGTAGTTTAGCTGGCGGATTCTGACGAAGATGAAGATGGCGAGGGTGTAGGAAGAGTTGTGAGCATCTTCACTGCCTTCTCCCAGTGCTCTGGCAAGTAGTGCCCCCTTCAGGATGTTTCCCGGACTCGGATCATGCGACCGGTTCTACAGAGGCGTAACGCAAGCTTTCCAGAGGTCGTCCTGGGGATGTCCCAGGGATGTGTCTCGTACCTGGCCCGTGCTCGACAAACTGGGATCAACACGTGAGACCTTCGCTGTTAGGTCATTGTTAGACTACAGAACTCATAGATTTTGTTCTTGGTAACGATAATGCGTTTTACTGTCAAATAAATACAGTGTTTTATACCATATTACTAAGTTGACAATTCCCGCCTGTATTAGTCATATGTAGCCTCCAGCATTTTTAATAATATCGCGCGAGCGTCGACCGCACGCAGTATCAGCGCCTTACAACGGCGATAATCTGCGAGACTCGCAGCAGTACGCGCAGGCGCACGAAGCAGCGCTAGCGAAAGCGTCGTCTGCCACGCTGTTCCTTTCAGGACGATGCACGCCCTACCACAATGACTGTATTAGTCTCCTTAGATAAAAAAAGGAAAACAAAAGCGGTGTGAACAAAACCATGCGCACAACTTAAACCGTGACCTACCGATTCATGTTCTCTTCATTTTTTCCTGTGATTGCAGTCAAAGAAACTGCTCAAAGTTGATGCGCAGGGAAATTTGAATAAAAAAAAAGTAATACACAAGAAAGATGAGTGCTAGTATTGGCAGCAGCGCATGCTGTTGAATGCAAACGTGAAAAAAAAAAGCAAAACGTTCGTGACGTTTCTATCTGCGATTGTGCGCACTCCGGGCGCCTTTAACAAAGAAAGGGAGTGTTTCATCCTGAAAGGAACAGCCTGGCAGACGACGCTAGCGCTGCTTCGTGCGCATGCGCGTACTGCCGCTAGTCTCGCAGATTATCGCCGTTGTAAGGCGCTGATACTGCGTGCGGTCGACGCTCGCGCGATATTATTAAAAATACTGGAGGCTGTACGTTTATCCTGCAATAATTCTCATCGCGATTAGCAGCACGTTGTAAATAAATAAATAAATAAATAAATAAATAAATAAATAAATAGCGCTATATTAAGGCACCCCCATTTGTTCGCTCACATATGCACTCAGAGGACGACACGTGCTCTCTCGTACTGAAGCGACATGATTCTTGACTAGCGTTATGGTCCATGAACTTCGTTTCTTCAACACTCTGTTCCGACACACTGTGGAATCATTTCGTCTGTCCCATCGCATACTGATCGTGTAATGCCACGTTCTCTGTTTCGTGTTGCATGACGCACGGCTCAGCGGAAGGCTGCAAGACGCTGCAGGAGAGGTTTCGCACGTGTCACAACCTCGAGCCCAGCAATTACCCGGAGTTTCGCGATTGGATCCGACACGCGTACTCAATACTGGCCATGATAAACTACCCGTTTGCCGTAACGGCCCGTGGAACCATTCCGGCTCATCCTGTCAAGGTAAATGTCCGTACTGCATCACGAACAGGGTGGGTCCCTCATGCATTCGCGTAAGGCGACTCGAAGGCGAAAGCCATCTTCTTTTTCTTCTCAGTCGATGTATTGACCCTCCCCCGCCCCCTCAGAAAGCTTTCTGCACCTAACGCGGTTTTGCACTGTCTCCAGGATCGGATGCATTGCAAGCTTTCTGCACCTCATCCGGTTCTGCACTGCCTCCGTGGTTGGCCCACCTTTGACCAAGCGACGGTGTCATGTGATGACGTCACCATTATGCGACACGATATGGGACGTCACAATGACGCCATGGTGACGTCATAGTGATGTATTGATTCTGTCACAAATTTTGGCGACATCCGGTCCATCCTGTAAATGTCACGCCTGGAGCTGCAGCAGTCCTTGTGCCCCAGTGGCGTAGCCAGGGGGAGCGGGGAGGTTTGGGGGTGTCAAGCCCCCCTTCGAAATTTTTTAATTTTGCATGCACGCACGCACGAATATGCATAAAGCATGGTTAACACCCCCCCCCCAAAAAAAAAAAAAGATAAATAAATAAAAAATTCTGGCTGCGGTACTGTCGTATGCGCTGCGTCTCTTCGGTCAGGGAAAGAGACCGTTACTAACTTGGCTTACAGCTCGATTGTATGAGTGTGACTGTTGTCTACGCTGTCTAATAGTGCAACGTAAGACACCAACTCAATACTTGGCAGCGAAGTAGTGAGACACAGTAACGAATTTCGCATTGTTCGGTCAGGAAGCAGGAAAGAGAAAAGGTCTACTTTCAGATTGATTGATTCATTGCCTAACTGACTATCTGATTGATGCGGTGTGATTGTGCAATCTAATAAAATAAATCATTCGGGCAAATAACGGAAACGGCATAGCTCAGGGAGCTTGGTTTATTTGGCCGTCAGAAGTCTTTATGTTGAAAGATTTCGGTACCAGAGGTCCTGTGTCCTGGAATAGCTACTTATGGTATATAGTATAACGCTGGTATTGTGGACCGCACAGTCTTTGCTTTGACGCAATTATTAATCTCAGCTAACGCTTGCCGTCCGCTAAACGACATTGCCTTAATTGTTCAACTTCCATCCAATCAATGGGTTGATCACCTATTTTTTTAGGTTGACTGGGTGGAATGAGTATTGTGTATTATTTCAGACTATCAAGCTAAAAACAAGTAAGGCAATGTTGTTCAGAGGACGGTAGGTCAATATTACTCAACGCTAGCGCACCACCATACGGTCAAAGCCATCATTTAGTCAACATCTGGTAGCACTAACTAGTGCTGGTAGCGTGCGAGTAAATAGGGTAGTTCGGTCATAAATCGTACCCCGTTACACAACAGGGCGGAATAGACTCGGGAAAACTAGTAAAAAAAAAGGTAGTCCCGCAACTCGTTTGCCGGTTACTCATGTCATGGCGTTTGCTTCGTCTCGCTTTTTACTGCTATACCCGCAATAAAGCAGGATATCTATAGAGCATAACCATTGCCATGAATGCAATAACCCTTACCTCTCAAAAGTAATCAAAAGTAATCACGGATCACCCTTCAATTTTTTGGGGCACATTTTTCAGGTCATATCTTTGCACATGTTTTCCGTCATCGTCTCTGCGCACGTTCGATGACTGCTCAAAGCTGAAATGTCGTTGTCGCTTTTCGCTAAACACATAAGCGTTTCGGGCCAAGCGATCGAGGAGACGACCTTAGTCAATCCGCTTGCGAGGAGCAGCGGATTGACTTGAAATCTTGAAAGCCACGTGTAACACGGCTTTCGAGATGCAGGCACAGACACACCCCAACTCTAAGCGTAGCGTAAAGATTATCAGCGCTTAGGCGTCAGCCGTTCTGTCTCCTCTGGGACATACGGCAGGATCTGATACGAGCTACCGGTTGATCCACACAAGCGATAGCTGCCTTCGCCCTTAACTAGAACGGAAAATGAGCGAGTCGAGCTAGAAGCCGAACCTAATCAAGTGAACCCGGCCGAGTTTACATAAGCCGCTAGCACGTTGAGTCAGATGTCGGTCCGACCCGACCGCATTCATATAAACCCTTGAACTTTGTTCTGGCTTACTGAGATCGACCGCAGCAGTGCCAAGCGTCCGGGCGAGACAAGTGAGGAGGCGAGCAATGCTTCCGAGCAGACAGTTTCTGCGTAATGCCAAACCGACTCAACAGCGTTTACAGGAGCCCTGCCTGCCGGATCGTGTTGAGTGAACCTGCCTCCAGCCCAGCCCACCCCGACTCTTCTTCAGCCATGCTTGTTAGCGTTTAGATGAGCCTTACTGGCAAATTCCAACCCGACCAGTCGACTCGACACGCTACTGTCGGGCTCACGTAAACGGCCTAATGGGTGTTGACAAAGCACACTAAGCGAGTCATGTTGCCCTTCGCCAGTGGATTGACTAGTGTCGTCTCCTCGATCGCTCGGCCCGAAATGCTTATGTGTTTAACCAAAAGCGACAAGGAAATTTCAGCAGAACAAGCTCTTTCAACTCGACTTTATATGTAACAAGCAGCAAGTTTGTTAAAGCAACAACAAACTTAAAATGGAAGAGGGTAATAAGCATGATAATGCATAAATAACACACAATCACTTCATAAATAAAGAGACACGGTACAAATAAAATGATTACACAAAAGATGATTACACAATGAAATAACACAATGTCGACTTGCAGAACTATCAAAATACAACAAATGTATGAAATACTTTAAAAAGTATCGAAGAATCAGACATGTCAGACAAAAAAGTAAGATGAGTCATTAATAGATCCTCTAGTATGCCAGGTAAGCTCATTTAGAGGTTAGTAGAGCCGTATAATAGTGTGCACTATTGCTGACGCTTTTTTTTTCTTCATTGATTACTGCCTTACACTGTGCAGACGGTCTGTGGCATCATAAGAGATGGGATGAAAACTGAAGAAGACACGGTAGACGCAGTGGTCAAGGTCGTGAACATGGTGTACAATAACGGCACAGGCAACAACTCGTGCAACAACGTTTACCGCACCGCAAACATGCACGCCTACCGGTTCCAGGTAAGCTTCACTTCACAATTGTGGCAACTGGCGAGTCAAGGCATGTTTGATAGGTTCGCTCTGTCTTCGTCATTTGTGTTTGCTGCGACCTCAATGTTAATTATCGTAGGACTACTTGCTTTCCCGAAATTTTAGGGATTGAGTGATAACATTTCCAAACACAATGATTTCCGGCCTACTTGAGAAAACTGCAGGAGTAAAAGAGCTACTCACTTGCGATTCTTTTTCTTGCCGCAAATGTTTCTGAAAAATATCTGTTCATGCACTGAGAATAAGGCGAAAGCCTTAGATGCCTCATCAAACGCGAAAAGTGGCTGTCGGTGTATTCAACACGAGTGATGCAAAAAAGCATCACGTGATGATGTCACCCTATGACGTCATCATGACGTCACAGGTCGTCAATATTTGTGACGTCACTATGCCATCACATCATACGGCGTCCCATAATGATGCCATCACATGACATCGTCGCTTATTGGCCGGTCACGGACGCACTGTAAGACCACGTGAGGCGCAGAAAGCTTCCAATTCATCCGATCCCGGAGGCAGTGCAAAACTACGTTTGCACTGCCTCCGTTTGGCGGGATCAATACAATCGACCGAGAAAAAGCAGAAGACAGCTTTCGGTTCCCAGTCGTCTTAGGCGTAAGGGATCGCGTCACTTTTTTGTCGTTAAGCTATAATACTTATTCCTCTTACGCATATTATTTGCTGTGTTTAAACTCACCTGGAGTTATGTCTCGGACCAGCTTCCGAGCCGCTCTCACGAGCCTCGTCCGCAAGGAAAGGCCCTTCAGCTTTGCTGGTGCCGCTCCCAAATGAAAACGTCATCACGGAAGAGATCACCCGACTCTTGCGCTACGCCGAAGCTGACATGTCTGAGGAAAAGAAAGCTCGTTTCCCCATTAGAGGAATAAAGCAGGAGCTCTTTGCCATACTGATCCGCAGCCCGCCCGAAAGAGTCGACAAATTTATCACGGAGGTCACGGCTGTTGAAATATTTTTAAGTTCAAGGTGCGACGACGGCAATGGACAAAGGGAGAGTCATTTACACACACACTTTTGAAAAGCTGTTGAAAAGACTCTGTTTAAAAGGCGCTCTCGATGCGGAAGAGGTACTGCCGTGAGCAAAAGTGTACGGAACACGGAAGCGCGTGCCGAAGTCGGTTTGCGCCATCTAGTGGCGAGCTGTCTGTTGTCGAGAGCATTGCTCTGGCAATTGCGCGGCCAGACCTATGCTCTCGACTGCAGACGGTTGGCCACGAGATGGCGCAGAGCGCAACTTCCGCATGCGCTCCTGTGGTCCGTATACTTTTGCTCACGACAGCACATGTAACCGCTATTCGCAGTCTACAAGGCACGCCGAAGCGCACTCGCTAGACACCGACGACTTTCGCGGACCATCAGAGCAAATGTGTGGGAATAGATGCGAAATCTGTTACCTCCTTTGCAGAATCAGGTTGACGTCCATTGCTGACGCCGTACGCGAAGTGCCCCAGCGGCCACTGGGAATTGCCAGCGCAGCTGGAAGCCACGGTCGTATACGTTCCTGCAGACTGCCGTCAGGCCTCACCCTCGCGCTCACGCCGGATCGGCAATTCCGTCGCCAAACACCGCTGTCCACGACATACCACCCGCCTGTGGGTCAGCGCGTGCGCAACGCGACATTATGTGTTATCTAGAACTTGTTCCCGGGCGAGTTGGTGCTTATGTTTGCTAAACAACTTATTCCGGGCGCAATGCTTGAAACATGAAGAATAGACAAAGTAGAGACAGAGGAGCACCGACTACCGACTGTTTAGAATAGCAGTGAGATGAGCCACGTGTTCATGTTAAAATAATGTTCGGGCAAACGCGGACACAAGAGAGACGTCAAGAAACCACAAACGCCGACTAACAACTGAAAAACGCGCACAGCGGTGGAAAAGATGACATAGACACAAAAGCTTATCTGCGTATATCCAGGGAAGAGGCGATACCTATCAGCCGACGGTTGGCGTCAGCCAATCGTCGCCTCATCGTCAGCCTCATCGAGGTCGCTGACGGGAAACGCCAGGGGACAATGATGCGCTCGTTCCTTGTATTTTCAGAGGTTCTTTGGTGGCCCTTTAACAACGGAATGATGGAGCACGCAAATATTTGAAAGAAAGATGAGAGTGCACACATGTCTGCACATTGCGGGTCCTGCCATTGTGAACCGCGATTTTCTGAAGTTGGGATCCTAGGCAGAAACGAGAACGAAACCGAGCCTGAACTGTTAGATGCCTACCATATCCAACGGCGGCGCCACAGCTGGGCGGAATCTTGTATGCCGCTCCAGTGGAGCACTGCACGTAACGTTTAACGTGCTTCACTGTGCACCTGCTTCTTTCCTCCCCGTTTTCGGTTTCCTTTCTTTTTGGAACTTCGCTCTACTAGAATACGTTTAGTAAACACAAGCTCGATCGTCCACTGAGAAGAAGTTATAGGGAAGTAATTTTACATAATCTGCGCAGGAGTGCACCGAGCTCATTCACCCGACGTGCACCGACGGCGTGAACGACATGTTCTATCCCCAGGAGTGGAACCCCGAGAAATTTGCCGAACGGTGCCGAGAAAGGTTTGGCGTCACGCCAGAATTCGACAGGATTCTCAAGAAGTACCCGATCCCGGACTTCAAGACGGCGTCCAACATTTTCTTCACGTATGTTGTATACCATCTCAGTGAAAATATGTCTTCCTTAACGTATACAGACGACGTAGGTTTCCAAAAGACAGTCTACAAATTGACTTGGCCACTCGCCGTTGTAGCTTATCGGCTAAGGCGTTCCCTTTTAAGCATTTTAAGATCCAGGACGCGGGCTCGATTACCGGCCATGGCGGTCACATTTCGAGGAAGGCGAAAAGGCGAAACGAAAGAACACTTTAGTACTTTTCTTTCTGTGCACGTTAAGAAATCCTAAGTGGTAAAAATTAAACTGGTGCCCTTCTATCACCCGTCGCGGTGGTCTATTCGTTATGTTGCTCGACTGCTGGCCCGAAGGTTGTGGAATCGAATTCCGGCGGCGGCGGCCGCATTTCGATGGAGGCGAAATGCTAGAGGCCCCTGTTCTGTGCGATGTCAGTGAACGTTATAGAACCCCAGATGGTCGAAAGTAGGCTGGTGTATTCCGGCGTTTTAGCACGTCCGGCGTAGGCTCGCAAAGCCGGATACGCCAACGACGCTGCAGCGAGAAGTACCACATGTCTATTTGTTTTTGCTCTATAGCTGGGGCTATAGAGCAAATGTTTAGTGGTTTAGCGGTAAATGTTTAGTGAAGTCTATACAGCTGAGTCATTGAGAAGTTGAAATACAACGTAACAGCCGTACACAAGGGTGGCTGCAATCGGAGAACGAATTTTCACCGTACTTATGGTCGCTTTGCAGTGACGGGGATATGGATCCGTGGGCTGCGCACGGCTTGGCGTATGCTCCCACGAGTGAAACCAGATACTACCTCATCGAGGACGCCGCGCACCACGTGGACTTGCAATTCTCGCACAAGGACGACCTTGAATCCTTCTGGCACGCCAGGGCTGTTGCTAAGCGGTTCATCAGATATTGGATATCGTGGTATCCGTAGTCGAGGACCTCGCCACACTATAGCATTCTTACGTACCCAATTGTGCTAACGGTTGCGTATTATACGTCTCGACTAAACAAAATTTGACTGGCTCGCTCAGAAGTCAATAAACGTATAGCAGCCGCCACTTCGGATTTCCTGTTTCGTTCATGCTGAACTGCAGCGACAATCACACGCAGGAAAGGTTACACTGCAAGGGCGTAGCCAGGATTTTATTTCGCGGAGGGCGGGGAGCTGTCTACACTCCAGGATATGCGTGAGTATATGTCATATTTATTGTTGGTGCTCAATAAGTATTTGTATACTTACCATAGAATATTTTAATTAGCTCGCATGTTTATTTATTGGGATTAACTCAATGCCATTTATTTATACTGCAGACCCTATTCGGGACCATGACGGAGAGGGGGTACCTCCGTGAAGATGAACAATACTGGAAAAAAATATACAAAGAAATGCTTATTTGATACGTCTACCTCATGTTTTAATTATATACATACATAGACAGGAACGCACACATAGATACGCGCACACGCACACACTCACTTAGACAGGGAGAGAGCGTGAGGAGCAAATCAAAGAAAGGAAAAGGTTTACCAGGCGCACGTACATATATATATATATATATTCAACGGCCCAGAAAATTTCTAGGAAAGAAGACTGAGCTGGCTCCTGTGGCTATGCCAAGGTTACGCAAAGTACAATGCCAAGAGCTTTTGAAAAGAATGAAGAATAATTGCGCTACAATAGATGTAGGTAGATAACTTCACAGCTAGGCTGTAATGCAAAAAAAAATTATTGTGATAGCAATTATGCGGACACTCGCTGTGAATTTTTGCCGTCACCGTCATTTTCCGTATAAAATCCACATTGATAACATCGACCCGCGCATTGTAGTATACCCGCGAGTAAAATCTCGCGAGCGCTGGTGACGAACGCGACTGAAGCGGTGATGAAACGATCCGGCCAGCTCCGTCACACGGAGGGCGCATGCGATAACAACAGCCCGCGTGCGAGGCCTGCCATCGACTGCTCATCAAGCACAGAGGAAACGTCCCACCCGTCTTTCGCAAGGAGCACTAAGGGACGCCAGGGGAGGGAGGGGGGTGGCTGCGTTGCTCAAAGGGCGTGGTCGCTGGCGTCCGCACTATCTCGACAGGCATCAGGAGACGGCTTGTAAACTTGCTGTGCTCTCAGCGCTCACTTCGCGTTAGAACACCGACTGCACAAAAACCGCGTCGGTCCCTGGAGCGGCCATATTTTCTTAAACCAGCTTCTGTTAAGTCTCGCGAGATCGGACATAAAAGAGTTATCTGGTAGGCTTACTTTGTACAACATTACAATTTGTTGCTATCGCATTCGTTGCTTCGCCCTTAAATCAAACTGTGTTTTTTTTTCTGAAAACGGCACGACCTATAGCAACGAACGGGCAAATAACCATGCACGCTACAACTTAGCCGTGTCGGCCATTTTCGGCGGAGCAAGCATTGATTCATCGTCTTCCAGGCTTGTTTTAGTGTTAAGAAATTGCTGTCATCGGTCGTACATGCAATCGTTGACGCTGACGTGAACGCAAGATTTAAGAAACTGAATTAGCATAAGGAATTAATTATTTCATGTATGCTAAACATGTACAGAATTAAATATAACACAACATAAAATAATATTACCATGATGATCTTGCGCCATGACGCATAGCCAGTAGAGGGATTAATGAAGAATCGAGTGGCACAGACAAAATGAAATAGTTGATAATGCTCTGACAACTGAACGGTTGTTGTGGACTTTGAGTGTAATGACGTCATGACAAGGTGATATAGTGAACGGGTGTCGTTTTATCATTTGCGATTGTGGTCACATCTGTATTACCTGTTCGTGTGCTGCTCACGCGCCAATAAGATATTGGGATTCAGCGACGGCGGAGGGCCGATTTATGCAGCAGTTTAAAAAAAAGTAATTAACGAAGAGAGTTGGGCTAGTTGGTGTCGATAAATTTACTGCGACAGTTGTTAGCGCAAAAATGCCTAAAGAAAAAACACGGACAGGATAGAGCGCTCCGTCCATCCCAATCTTCTCGCGCAGGTTTTTTCTCGCTAGTAACTGTCACAGCAAATCTATAAAATAAAGTTATCGCTTACACTGTCAATTATTTTCCATTATTCCTTACACAATTTTCATTATTTTATTTTAAGAATGCCGTTGCATCGTATTAAATCGTACCTTTTCGTTGCTTGTGTGTTTTGGAGCCCCTCCGCGAACAAGGCGATATAGTCATGTAAACAGCGCAATTGAAAACATTTGCTTAATTTACTAGAATTTCCTGGCATAATTTTCAAGACTTCATGTCATTTTATTTTTTTCTAAATAGCAACACTTCTAATCACCCTTTTGCTTTAGACTCGACCAATTACCTTTATTATTCATCTAATTCTAAGCCAATCCCCCATAGTGGGTATGAGCCACATATAAGCGCAAACCAACTAACCATCGTCATCATGACTGAAAAGCAAGGCAGCCATCGTACAGAGATAATCGGGCGCATTGTTCTTACCAAATCGGGCGCGCCGGCCACCTAGGCCGACTAGGCCAAAACATGGCGCCTGCGCGATGTCGGAGTCGAGCACATTTGAGCTGAAGAGTATCGCCATCTTCCTGGAAGCTTCGACAGTCGAAATTTCGTGAGCAAGGCACCGCCGACGTGAGCAGTAAGTTGCCGTACACCGCCTTCTTCAGGCCTCTTGCTATCGGAGAGTGACAAGCTAATTCTTTACCAGGCTCTTTGTGGCGTGGGAGTGTTCACCATACTTCAGGGAGCTCACGTGACATGACAGCGTTAAAGGAAAACGGTCGAGAGCTATATTAAATGAGTATAATTATTTATTTAGCTACGTCCCTGTCTCTTGGGCATACACATTGAGTATCTAACCACGCGGGAACAAATGAAGAAAGAAATGTACAAGACCTGAAAAAACACAAACCCAAATTAACACTAAGTAGGTAGACAAATACACTATTAGCGATCAATCAAGCAAAAAGCGGTCGAGCGATCGACCGATTGAATAGACACGCTTGAGACGGCCGAAGGACTGCAACTGAAAAATGGGATCCTTCAGATCCGACACTGCGGCAAGTTGGTCACGCTAGTCTATAAATGCAGCATTGTGATGAGCGTTGTAGTATCATTCTGGTCCTATTTATCTGTTCTGTTTGTTACGCTGGTCCGAGCTTTTCCTGTAAATACTAACAGTACGAACGTACCTTTTTTACCATCGCTCTTTTACAGAAATTCAGCATGGCAACCCTTACCATGCTCCGTCCAGTAGCAAGCCTAGCCTTGATAGCCATGTTTGTGCACGCCTCAAGCCAAGCTGCTCTGAACCTCTCGCACACGTACCACACCTTCGATGCTCTGGTTCGTATTGGCCTTTTCTGATAAGGCATCGAACTTCCATTATTGCAAACTTCTACGGCGGAGCTGGTAAAGAGTTCTTCTGACCAGGTCTCATTGCAAACGCTTCCACTAAGGTCACGTGACTCTCCCGCACGTGCCGGTGACGAGAAGTTCCGTTACTGCGCTCTTTAGGTTATGGAAACACGCCGTCTCAAAGGGTGTCTGTTACGCAGTTACATGGAGGCTGCTACGCAGGCCCACTCTCCCTACAAATGCGTCTACCTTTGGAACGCGCGAGGCGTATTTCAAATTACGACTGTTCTCGCCCCGCGCAGGCGTGTCATATTATTGCGATAGCAATTATAAGGACAGTCTGAGCGGGTTTTTGCCGTCGCCGTCATGTTCCGTATAAAGTACAAATCGATAACACCGCCCCGCGTGCAGAGCCTGCAGTCGATGATTCTCCGAGAAGAGAGGAAACGCCCCAGCCGTCTTTCGTCATGCGAAGGAGCATTGGTGGGAGGAGGGCTTGTGGGTGGCTGCTTCTCTCGAGAAGCAACTGTGAACTTTGCTCATAAGGGCGCGGTCGCGAGCGCTATCTCGACAGACATCGGGATACGGCTCGTAAGCTTGCTGCGCCCTCAACGCCTACTTCGCGTCTAGAGGACCGACAGCACAAAAACCGCTCTGGTCCCTGGAGCGGCCGTATTTTCTTAAACGCGAGATGGGATCCAAAAGTGTCAGCTGCTTGCCTTACTTCGTTTAACATTACAATTTGTTTCTACCGCTAGAATTGCTTCGCCCTTGCGGTGAGACTAATTTTTTTTTTGTCGACACAAGTGCCGCCGACCGATATACGCGCCACGCTAATTAACTTGCACTCTGCAAACCTGGTGAGGGGCCCTTCACAGATCACACGACAATTTTCATGCAGCGAATATCCCTGGCGGCGCGTGGTGTCGAGCTACGACGCAGTCGCTACCAAATAAGAAGAGTCCGTGCGTCGTAGCTTTGAAGTGGCTGCTGATGAGAACGGGCAACGTTGATTGGCTGATACGCAGTACTATCACACCGCAGTTGTCGGTATGTAGCCGACGTAACTTGCTAGAACATGCGTCAGCTACAGGAGAGAGTATAAAGTATTTAAGTTCAAGCATAGTTGAGCAATTGAAGATACTCGAATATGAGTGGTGAAGGGTTCCAGCAATTTCATGTACCCAACTCGCCCAGCAAACCACACTCCTATACTCGAATATGGCTAAGCAACTGCGGCGGGCATTGCGGAGCAATTGCAGAGTCTTGGGTAGCTTTCGGACAGCGCAACGCCAGGACTTTGCAGCACTTCAGCAGTGTGTGAGAACTCCTTTATGCAGCTTCATCGACAGCTCGTGTATTGTCCTGGATTTCCTAATATTATTTTATTTCTTGCGTCATACACATACAGTGAACATTTCTGCGCATTAAAGCCATTTATGTTTCTGCCCTCTTTCTTCCTCAACACAAGATCGACCACTTCACGTACTGCAAGAACGCAACGTTCCCTTTGAGGTACGCGATGGCCGACCAGTACTGGAATCGAAAGGGTGGACCCATGTTCATCTATACCTCCAATGAAGGTTCCATTGAAGACCACATTTTGAACACCGTAAGCGAGTTATACTATTGCTCATCGCCCCTTGAGTAGACGTCTGTTGTACTGGTTTCCCAAGCTTGCATTTTTGATCATGGTCAATACAATAATAAAACTCACAGGGTACCTTATGCATTCGCCTAAGACGACTCGAAGGCGAAAGCCATCTTCTTCATTTTCTTCTCAGTCGAAGTATTGACCCTCCCCCACCCCACTACGAAAGCTTAGTGCACATAACGTAGTTTTCCACTGCCTTCAGGATCAGAGACATTGCCTGGTCTTGCACTGCCTCCGTGATCGGTCCAGATTTGACCAAGGAACGATATCATGGGATGACCTTATCCTGCGACGCCACAGTGATGTCATGATAAATTCCTGGTAATATGTGATGTCATGATGACGTCAGACGGTGACGTCAGAGCATGATGATGATGTTTTTGCATCACACGTGCTGGCGCCAGCGCCGCGGAACACCGACGGTGAATTTTCGTGTTTGATGAGGCACCTAAGGCTTTCTTTCGCCTTAACAACATTTTCTGGGGTTTTACGAGTCAAACCAGAATATGAGTATGAGGCACGTCATAGTGAAGGGATCCCGGTTTAATTTTGACCAGGTAGGGTTCTAACGGGCACCTAAATCCAAGTGCGCCGGGATTACTACATGTCGTCCAATTCGAAATGTAGCCGCCGTGGCTGGGAATCGAACCCGCGACCGAAAGCTTAGCAGTGCGATATGTGGTCAAGAAACACCAGGCTCAATCGCGAATAGAACGTTTGACCGCTTATGATGTTATAACTTATAACTAATTAATTAGATAATAATTAATAATTGTTGGGGTTTGACGTCCCAAAACCACGATTTGATTATGAGAGACGCCGTAGTCGAGGGCTCCGAAAATCTGGTGTTCTTCAATGTGTACCTAAATCTAAGTACACATGCCTCAAGCATTTTCGCCTCCATCGAAAATGCGGCCGCGGCGGCCGGGATTTGATCCCGCGACCTGCAGGTCAGCAGTCGAGCATCATAACCACTAAACCAATGTGACAAGTCATACATTAATTAGAAGAGCTGGGACTCTTTCTTTTCGGTGCAAAGTTACGAATTTCTGCAGTATGTGCTTCATTTGCTGTTCGGAACATTAAAATTTTCGACAGTTTTCGTGAACGATTTGAAGTCGCAAATCAGAATTTTTTCCTAGAGTCAGTAGCCCTTGCCCTCTCGAATGCAGCAACTTCTATTAAACCTTTACAGCAGTTATCCTCTGATAGCATTTATCGGTTGCACATATTTCTGAATAAGGAAATAATAATTATTCCAGAGTTCTGGGAATGCGCGGTTATAGGCGAAGAACATGCAGTCTCCCCAGATTAAGCTGCAGCGCGGTGGACGGCCGTGCTGCGCAGCTCAAACCTGCAAGATCAATTGTAGGCCATCCAGCAAGCCCGTGAGGCGGCGAGGAGACAGGGTCTCCGGTCCTCCTCGGGGGCGGCGTAGGCCCAGGCCACGAATTTGACGGAGTTCTTAATAAAGTTGTTACCACTACCACCAGAGTTAAAGCTTGACTTAGCGATCAGCGAAGCGGTTATATAGCAATGAGACATGCAGAAAAGATTAGATAGATAGATAGATAGATAGATAGATAGATAGATAGATAGATAGATAGATAGATAGATAGATAGATAGATAGATAGATAGATAGATAGATAGATAGATAGATAGATAGATAGATAGATAGATAGATAGATAGATAGATAGATAGATAGATAGATATTTCATCTCTTCTTCCAGGGAATCATGTGGGAATGGGCGCGAGACTTCAAGGCGCTGTTGGTGTTCCCCGAACACCGCTACTACGGCAAATCTCTGCCTTTTGGAAAAGACTCATTCAAGGTGAGTTGGCCAACCCGACCCTACCCCCCCCCCCCCTAAAAAAAGAGTAGTTTCTTCGGTTCACTTAGCGGCATCGGTCATTTTCGGCTCTACGACTGACACTACACGGGATGACTAATGTATTCTATCCACAATCTGTGTGATATAAATTATTCATTTTTTTTTCCACGTTGACCATAAATTTTCTGAAATCAACTTACGTGTCACGTGTTGCCATGCGCCGGTATCCCGGACACCGTCGAACTGTTTCCTCGCTGCTGTTAGCATAGGAACGAAGCCAGGATACTTTGAGGAAATAAAAAGAATTGCCTTGCATTTGCCTTTCACAGTTTTAGGGACCCAACAAAATTGCTAAAGAGTCCCTAGTTACATTAGTACATCAGAAACACTAAACGACAACAAAGTGGGATGAGGTGCTCTAGAATTATTAATAGAATGAAAAGTACACACAGATATACCTATATACGTAATATGGTATGATATGAAATGGCCACTACTGTCTTACAATGTAAACATAAATGATGCGATAATTTGGTGAAATTATAACAAACGAAGTTCATTATGTATTACACATGTATATGCTGGGAATGAGTGAACGGATGTATAAATATTGGCTACAAATTATTATAGAATGGATGGATTAACATGGAGTGAATTCTTTAGTTGTGTCAATAAATGGTGAAGAGACAGGGCTATCTTTAGATTAGTAGTAAGACTATTTCAAATTATAATTCCTCTGAATTCCAACATTTAACCACCGTAACTAGCATTTATTTTAGGTAGTAATAGTCGGTGGCGTAAAGAACACTCACCAAATCGAGGTGACTGACGAAGGGACAGTTATAATAATTTAAGATTAGCATTAAATATTTTATATATTATAGACGCATTATTGTACATAACTACATCAGTGGTTCTCAAATGGAGGTCTGCAGACCCCAGGGTTCCGCGAAACTATGTTTGGGAGTCCACGAAACCCATGTTAAAAAAAAAAAAAATCACGCTTATCTTGCAGCCACACCATGCCCTGTGAGAACGACCCCTTCCAATTTTTGGTAGCTTCATCGCATAACATGTTTAAACTGCGGCGAAGCTGACTTGTGTTTTCCCCCGTCTCCATGAGATGGCTGGGAAGCTTTTGTTGCAGTTTTCTACGACATATGCATATCATGCTTTTTACAGGCTTGCAGACTTGAAAAGCAAACGCAGCTATACAAAGAGGTTGAATGTGGCTGCAGACCCTACGAGTAATCAGCAAGCTGTTGAGATCGAACTGGCGCGGCACTTTGGTTTGACCGTTATTTGCGCCTATTTCACGCTGCATGTAGCGTTAATTTACGCCCCCCCCCCCTTTCTCTCGCTGCAAGGAGTCCTCCAATCACTTTCACTGGTCCACAAGGGGTCCCTTAAACATCCATGGCTGAGAATCACTGATGTGGATTGTGAACACTAATAACATAAAGTATTTAAACAAATCGTCGCACCTGATAGTATTAATATTATTAGGCGTTATTAGGCTAGAACTCGTTTATGGATTGAATATAATGGAACTGAACCTTCTGATTATTTTCCGCAGGCCCCCGAGATGACCGCATATCTGACCACGGAACAGGCTCTGGCCGATTACGTCGACCTGGTCATCTGGCTCAAGAAAAACATTAAGGGTGCTCGAACCAGCAGGGTGGCCGCCTTTGGTGGTCATCACGCAGGCATGCTGGCAACCTGGTTTCGGACAAAGTACCCGCACACCGTCCGAGCGTGAGCATATTCACAGAGCTTTTTTCATAGGGATTCGACTCCGAAGTGTCGGTTCTGGTCACCTGATCGGAAAGGGAACACCCTTTACAAACCCATCGAGCAATTTGAATGACAGAACTTTACGGACGGGAGTATCTGCAAAACAAATTTTCCATAACTTCGTGGCCTTTGCTAATAAAACCACATATTATACTGTTCACGTATAGTATAGCGCAGTTTCGAAATTCGAAGACTGGGCTGTGTGAAAAGGTTGGAAAAATTACTCGGTCAATCACTGGAGCTCTAGCGCGTAGCCAGAAATATTTTCGGCGGTCGGGGGGGGGGGGGGGGGGGGGGGGGGGTGCAACCCCCATTTTGAGTATGTTCGTGGGTGTGTTTGTATGTGCGCGTGCACACACACACGCACACACGCGCGCACACACACACACATGTATATATATATATATATATATATATATATATATATATATATATATGTGTGTGTGTGTGTGTGTGTGTGTGTGTGTGTGTGTGTGTGTGTGTGTGTGTGTGTGTGTGTGTGTGTGTGTGTGTGTGCACATGCAAAATTGAAAAATTACGGTAGGGGGTTTAAACCCGGCTACCACACTAAAAACTAAGAGAGTACCGGGCACTCTCTTTGGGAGAGTATTTGCTTGTCCCATATTTCACTCTCTTTTCCAGAGTAAAACACCTCTTTTTGAGGCAGAGTAGAGTAATGCCCCCAGAAAGGGTTAAAGTACACCACCTTAACGAAGTAACGTAACTCTTGCCGAAACAGAGTAGCAGGACCCCTCTGAAGGGAGTAGTATAGAACACCTCAAGAAAAAATAGCAGAACTCGGGGCAAAATTGTGCTTTGAACTCGCTTTTGACAATTTATAGACGCGCAGATCATAATTATGACTAAATAACGAGCATTACGACAAAAGGAAAAAAAAATCTTAAAATAAGCGTGCACTGTAAAAAATATTTTGTGAAAAAAACAGAAATTGTCTGGCAGCTCTCTTGCCACAAAATTTCTGTACAGCTATGTTTTCTTTTTTGAAGTTTTCTGTGTTTTAACCGATTTTTTCCGTTTTACTTTACAGACTTTTTCTGCATAAACACAATGTTCAGTTTTGTGTTACAGAAAAAACTTGGTTTTCTGTTTGTCTTCTTTCTGTTATTTCACTGTTACTTTCACTTTTACAGTACAGAAATTTTATGTTTAAAAACACGTTTCAGTTTTCAGACACTGAAAAAAACTGTTTTCTGTTCTCATTTATCTGTTATTTCGCTAATAATGTCTGTTATCGTTTACAGAAACGTTATCTATGAGTACAAGTTCAGATATCGAGTCACAAAGGTTGCGTTTTCTGTTACTGCCCTCCTGCTATTTCATTACTGCATTTTAATTCTGGAACATATTTTTTATGCATAGAGATGAACTTATATATATTTTCTTAGAAAAGCATTCCTCAGTACTAAAAAGTAGTTATGTCACTTGTACAAGCGATACGCAAAAATATTTTGTTCAGCCAAATGCAATGGCAAAAATACCAATGTATTGCGTTCGCATAATCCAAATATATTCCAATTTTTTAAAAATAATATCTGGGGTTTTACAAGCCAAAACCACGATAGGATTATGAGGCGCATCGTAAGGGAGAGCTTCGGAAAGTTCGACAATCTGGTGTTTCTAACGTACACTGACATCGCACAGTACATGGGCCTCTACCATTTCGCCTCCGTCGAAATGCGACCGCCACGGCCGGGGTCGCACCCGCGACTTTCGGGTAAGCAGCCCAGCACCGAGCGGACATTGTGAACTTCGTGGAGCTACACCCGCGAGGTGTTGCCTCCAGCACTCTAGTAAATAACGCAATAAAAACAGGCACGTTTCAGTAGATTCTCCTTTCATGATAAAAGAAACGAATCTTTATTTAAGCACAGGAAATGCTGCATGTAAGCAGCTTCAAAATAATGAAAACTGCGTACATGTTGTCACCATACATTCAAACTGGTATGGAAATTGTGTAGATATACCGTATCTACTCGAATCTAGGCCGTACCTGATTATAAGCCGACCCGCGAAATTCGCAAGGCCAGAAAAAAAATCATTGTACTCGAATCTAAGCCAACTCCCCCCCCCCCCCCCCCCCACACACACACACACTTTCGCACATCGTTTTTTCGAAAAAAAAAAACCACATCGGCTTAGATTCGAGTAAATACGGTATATTCATAATGACACTGCAAATTTTTCGTTGTAACACTTAGCATTCATAGTCTCGCAGAGCTTTGATTAAGTTGGTCATTTGTGGTGTGAGGCGGCGCTGCTTCCTTGACTTCTCGACCTTGCTCCCTCTGTCAGGGTTGACTGCTGCGGCTGCCCTAAAAGCGAATAATGATATTTTTAGGTGCACCAGGTTGTTGCATGACTATGCTGAACATAATGGACCACACTGAGAACAACATTGATTATGTTGGTAGAGCGCTCAAGAAACCCTCGCATTGCCACTTTAGGGTGTGTGTGGAATCAGTTAAAAAAACCTCATGATCCAGATGGAGATTCATTTCTATAAAATTGCATTATGGTTCATACAACGTCATTTATTGCAGTGTAAGGACTTTAAAGGAAATAATGCTTCTCACAGAGCAAGGTTCACGTGCTTTTAAACACTCACCCAAATACAATAAAAGCTCATTAATTCGCATTTCACGGGTCCGGAAAAAATGTCTGAATTAACCGAATGCCCAATTATCGAGAGTATCAAGAAAAAAATAAACAAATGACTATTATATCAATGCATTTTCTTTTTCTTGATGAATGCGGAAATCCAGTACCTGTTTTGCACAAGAGTAAAAGGCACAATTTCTGTCATTAGGTTCATCGTTCACAATGAGACTGCGGCCCAAGACCCCGTGTATTAAGCCGAAACGTTTTCTCAACCCATCCCTTATAACGCAACTCCGCGAGCAACACCACCACGCCCACGTGATGATCATTTTGTCGCCAAAAAATTGGTCGGCAACTGATCGTTTGTCCGTCGGAATGTAACAAGCGAGTTTTATGTGAACTTGCGGAGTGCCGCTGAAGGTCCTCACCTTCAAAAGCTTCCACTATGTATGAGCTTTGTGACATTGTGCGCGCATAGCCCAAAGTCGAAAGAAAGCTACCATGCTATTAAACAAAACAAAGGTGTTATTAAACAATGCATGTGCTTGCTGGGACCAGAGAACACCGCCGAACTATCCGATTTTTTTAAGTGCACTATGGGCTTCACAATTTAGATCTGCTAAAAATTGCGCTGAAACCATTGTAGCACCATAGACCCGGTCAAAGTGGATGATGGGACACCACGGGCACAATTTTCACCACGGATTTTATGGCATTGCCCCAGACAATCAGGAAAAGAACATACTCATCCTGAAGCGCATGCGTGCACATGTTCTCCATTGCAAACAATAAGAGATATGAAAAAGTCGTGTGTAGCTATAGATGCCAAATAAACTTGTAGACGTGTTGCTGATGCAATCTGTGCCCATTTTGCTTACAGGGAATTCTCGCTTGATTGCACCAATCCTCGTCGGTCCTTTGTTTATTGTGTCTCTCTTTCTTCGTTGTGCTCACAATTATGGTATACCAACTAGCCCGGACACACACCTTGCTCCGGCAGCAGAACTGCATAAAAAAGTGCTAGCTCTTATTTAATATAACGAAAATTGTCGTCTTACTTGGTGCCCCTTCGAAATCCTCATTAAACAGTGATTAAAAATACTTCACACGTCAACCGTTCCATATACTAACGTTATTACTTAAAATCTTTCATGACCGCTCAAGATTCCCGTAGACAGTTTTA